>NW_005872146.1:41826-88219 GCF_000147115.1 Myotis lucifugus
GCACACACAGCCCGACGCTTTCCACCGCGCGCCCAAGCCGGTCGAGGGCCCGGCCTTTCCACCGGAGCAGGTCACTTAAGCCCCCGCGCCGCCGTCCCTGCCCGTCGCGACCTCGCATGAAACCTCCGAGGCTCCGCCTGGGCACTCGGTCTGCTGGGCCCTCCCACGCCTCCCTGCGAGCCCGCCCACTCGGCTGGCTCTTGCACCGTCCGCAGTCGGCCCCAGCGGCTCCCGCCCGCCCGCGCAGCCCGCCCTGGAGAGAAAGCGCGCAGAAGGGGCTGCTCACCTGGGCGTAGCGGGTCCGCCGGGAGGGGCGGGGCCAGACGGAACGGGCGGGGTCGGGCGGCACCCGAGCCAGGCGCTCCCTCCCGCTTCACTGCCTCAAAGGCCGCGGGGGCCGGAAACGGCAGCGCGGTCGCCTGGCACTTCCGGGGCTGCTCTAGGACCGCGGAGGACTCACGCCGTCGGTGGTCGGGTGGGGTGAGGGGCGCCGGAGAGGGGCCCTGTGGGCTGGCGGACCGGCAGGACAGGCTGGACCCCGCGTATCGAGCCCACTCTCCGCTCCAGGCCCGGGCCAACCCTGTACAACCTTTTATTTTTTTTTCTTGACAAGAAAAGAATCTGTTTGCATTTCCCAATCTGTGTGGAAGGGGAAACACTCGGGCCCGCGGATCACAGAGGACCGGGTCCTCCCGGTGCCCTAGAGCTTCCCGGAAGTATTTTTGGGTCGCTTCCGGCCGCCCCGCCGCTTTTTGTTCGGGCTGTTCGGCTTCAGACCGCGCGAGTGCCAGGTGGGGGGCCGCTCGGGCCTGTGGGTGCGGTGGGTTGGGTCGCCCCTACGGGGAGGGGCTGCTGAGCGGCACGCGGTCCCTTGGTCGCCGCGGCCGGGTAACTCTGGAGGCCGGAGGCCTGTCCGCGACAGTGGCGCGCCGGCCCGCCGATTCGATGCAGCTTAGGGCGCGGCCGCAGAACGCTGCCCGCGGCTCGTGCCCACGTCAGGTGTCCAGGATGCCACGGCGAGCTCAGGGCATGACTCGAACCGGTCTCATATCTGTCACTCCTTCCCCCGCACCGGTGGCTGCTCTCTTCCCCTCCCTGCCGTCTCTCTTGCTGACTCCTGCCTCCCCTCTTCCTGAGACCATCTGATCCCAGGGTGCTTCCCATCACATGGGCTGTCAGTCGTAGTTCCCACTGTCACTGTCTTGAAGGTGGAAATCGGGTCAGTCTTCAGTCACTGACTCAAAGGACGTGGGAAGTCACTAGGCTTCTCTCCACCCCCTCCAGGCAGGTGCAGCTGGGACCTGCCTCTGAGGTGATTGATCAGAGAGGAGGAAGCCGCAATGTCCGCCGTGGGAGCTGTAGCTCCATACTTGCATCACCCTGGTGTCAGTCACAGCGGCCAGGTGAGTTTCCTGGGGGCCCAGCTCCCCCCAGAGGTGGCAGCAATGCCCCGGCTCCTGGGGGACTTGGACAGGGGCACGTTCAGAAAACTGTTGAAACTGGTGGTCAGTGGCCTGCAGGGAGAGGACTGCCGTGAAGCTGTGCAGCGCCTTGGGACTACTGCACACCTGTCGGAGGAGCGGCTGGGTGCCCTGCTTGCTGGCACCCACACGCTGCTCCAGCAGGCCCTCCGGCTGCCCCCAGCCAGCCTGAAGCCCGACGCCTTCAAGGACCAGCTCCAGGAACTCTGCATCCCCCAAGACCTGGTCGTGGACTTGGCCAGTGTGGTGTTTGGGAGCCAGCGGCCTCTCCTTGACTCTGTGGCCAGGCAGCAGGGGGCCTGGCTGCCCCACATTGCCAACTGTCGGTGGAGGGTGGATGTGGCAATCTCCACCAGTGCCCTGGCCCGCTCCCTGCAGCCAAGTGTCCTGATGCAGCTGACACTTTCGGATGGGTCAGCACACCGCTTTGAGGTCCCCACAGCCAAATTCCAGGAGCTTCGGTACAGCGTGGCCCTGGTGTTGAAGGAGATGGCTGACCTGGAGAAGAAGTGCGAGCACAAACTGCAGGACTGACCTGCACTCCCAGTTGCTCTGTTGACTTGGGGACAGTTGCTCAGACATCTCCAAAAGGAAGCCCATCCTGCCTAGGAGGCACTCTTCAGTGAGAATGTGAATGCAACCATGTCACTCTCTGTTTGATTAAAAGAAGTCAGCACTGTTTTTCCTTTATTTGGGAGTAAAGCAACAATTAAAAATATGTCTTCCTGGGTGGTGTCACCCTGCACACAACTCCCCTGGCTGTTGGTGGCATTGCTGGGTGCGGGTACTTGCTGCTCCAGGGTGGCCAACTGGTCCAATCAGTCTAGGGCCCAGTTCAAAGTCTTTATGCAGATGCCAAGTTTGTTCAGCTGGGCCCCAGGTAGCATCTGAGTGTTCTGCTCATTTGTTTCTATGAACCATGTGTTTCAGAGTGGATATTTCATTCTCGTCTTAAATCCCTGATCTCAAGGAGCCAGCATTGTAGTGTGGAAAGGAAGACTTTACAGAGTACATAACAAATGACTGGTGTAGCTTGTTATTGGAAATAGTAAATGATAAAATAGGCCAGTGTCCAGGGAATGGGAAGCAGGGCTATGGGAGAATTGGGTTGTCATTTTACATTGGGTCATTAGAAGAGTTGGTATGTGAGCAAAGACTTGCAAGAGGTGAGGGAGCAGTGACCCAAGGGAGACTTCTGGGTAGAAGGGGAGTGAAGTAGAGGGGAGTGAGGGTACCAAGGGCATGCCCTACCCTAACAGCTGTTTAAGAAGGATCATACTGGATGTTGTATTGAGGCCAGGAAGGAACAGGGGCCTTTCCCAGCACCTCCAGGGTGGGTGTGCTGGTCAGCTTGGGCTGGTGGTCCCAGAGGACACACATTTAGGGCTGAAAGCCACTGAGACCTGGGAGTTTCTGGTGTGCAAGATTACCACAGTGACATTTGTCCAGTGCAATCAGGAATGGAGACCTTGGGTCTGAGCCCAGTCCATCAGGGTGCTAGAAGCTCCACCGCCACTGTGGGACCTTGTGGCTGAGACTCCATGGCTCAAAATTATGCACCTGGTAGCAGTGAGGAAATGGGCCTTCCAGGCCACCCTTGTGTTACTGACCCCGGGGGTGGAAATGGGCCTGTTACTCAGAACCTACCTCAAGCCTCTCAGCAGCCCCTGCAGCAGGGGGTGGGCAGTCACTTGGAGCTGCAGCATCAAATAGCAGGTAACCCAGCCGTGGGCAAACTACGGCCCGCTTGAAATGAATAAAACTTAAAAAAAAAAAAGACCGTACCCTTTTATGTAATGATGTTTACTTTGAATTTATATTAGTTCACACAAACACTCCATCCATGCTTTTGTTCCAGCCCTCCGGTCCAGTTTAAGAACCCATTGTGGCCCTCGAGTCAAAAAGTTTGCCCACCCCTGAGGTAACCCCTGGGATTTTCACACCATTTTTCTGCCCGCCAGGCCACAGAGAACGCTGGTGCACCCAGCTGGAGTTTACTGGCTATCTCCAAGGCTGTGTTACTGTGTCTACTCTGGTGTTCCACTCTGAGGGCCACTAGAGGGTCAGCAGACTGGGGAAGGGGGATTTCTGAGGCACAGCTTTTGGTCCCGTGCCATGTTCCCACTTTCACCCTCACCCCAGGTAAGTGGGGGCACCCACCAGCCTCCCCTCCCCCCACCAGAAGATGATCTGTGCCTTTTGTCATCCAGTTAGGACCAGGTGGTTGAGGTGTTCTCCATCCTACCCTGCCAGGTAGCTCAATTGGTTAGAGCATAGTTTCAATATACCAAGGTTTCAGGTTTGATCCCATCAGGGCACATATAAGAATCAACCAATGAATCCATTAAAAAGCTGAACAAATCAGTGTTTCTCCCTCCCTCCCTCTCTCTCAAGTCAATTTTTTTAAAAACCATTCTTCAGAATCATACAAAATGAGGTGGTAGGTGGGTGTCAGCTCTAACTGCTACAGCTCCCTTGTCCCAGCTCTCGTCAGGCTGAAGTGGGCAGCCACAGGATTCACTCAGGCTGCAAAGGGACCATCTACCCTTGTTTGTGGTTGATCACCATAGACCTGGACATGAGGGCAGGGGCTGGCTTTTCCCACCTTTGTTCAGGTCTGCACAGGGAATGATGCACCTGGAAAATTACCTTTCAGCTCTGTCAACCGTACTTAGATCCTGTGGAAGCTCTTGGTAGCTGTTCCTCTTCTGTGGGCCTCTGACTTTTCAACTTCAAAGCTTGGATACTCCTCAAATTCATCATTCATTCCTTCAACAAACATTTCCTGGGCTGTGAGTGTAAGTCACACACACTGGGGATACAGGTGCACAAACTCACTGGGTTCTGCCTTGCGGCAAACACTTTGGGAAGTTTCCACAAACCTCAAAATAGTTACAATCCAACATCATAAATCAAATTTCAATCTATAATTGAGAATAAAAGCAACCAGCTTAAAATTATGGGTTTAATTTATTGACTCAAAAAGAGAAGTCCAAAGTATTTTAAAACCTGTTGTTGCCGAAACCGGTTTGGCTCAGTGGATAGAGCGTCGGCCTGCGGACTGAAAGGTCCCAGGTTCAATTCCGGTCAAGGGCATATACCTGGGTTGCGGGCACATCCCCAGTAGGGAGTGTGCAGGAGGCAGCTGGTCGATGTTTCTCTCTCATCGATGTTTCTAACTCTCTATCTCTCTCCCTTCCTCTCTTTAAAAAATCAATAAAATATATTTAAAAAAAAAAAAATAAAATAAAACCTATTGTTAAACAGTGCTGAAAATCCTTAAAATGAGTTCATATTTACTGAAGCCCAAATTGGGGAATATAGCAGGAAAGTAGAGCCAGGCTGGCGGGGCTCAGTGGTTGAGCATCAACCCATGAACCAGGAGGTCAGGGTTTGATTGCCAGTCAGGGCACATGCCTGGGTTGGGCTCAATCCCCAGTGTGGCGTGTGCAGGAGGCAGCCAATTGATGATTCTCTCTTATCATTGATACTTCTATCTCTCCCTCTCTCAAATCCATAAAAATATGTATTTTTTTTTTAAAAAAAGGTCAGAATATTTCAAAACGCGTGGTCTGCTTGGTAGGCATTCAAAACACCCAGTCTTATGGCCTCAGTGTTTAATGCACCAGCACCACACAATAGCAGGCCTCGGGCTGGGTTCACCAGCCCTTGATCCAGGACCATGGCTGTGCACACTCAAATGCTAAAGGAGATTTAAGGTAGAAGTCTCTGGCCTGCAGTTACTGTGAGGGGAAAGAAAGCATCATGTCCAGGCTGGAGTCTGGAGAAGTCCATATAATCCTCCATCCTTTTGTCCCTCATTACCCAGGAGTAGACAAGGGAGGTGGGGTCCAATGAAGAGGCCCTTCGGTGCACAACAGTACCAGGTGCCAGCAGATGGCAGGAGTGTGCTCTCTCCACTCGGGACCTCGACTCCAGAGCCGTTGCTGGGCGGCCTAAAATATTTACAGCCCTTTAAACTTGGGCCCACCCATCCAGATGTGCCAGCAGTGACCACCTGGGTGAGCACAGCAGCTGAGGAGGAGACACAACGAGCATGACCTCTGCATAATGCACACAAGTCCCTGGTCCTCTGACCATTCGACTCAAGTTCTGGGTAGAGCAGGGATGCCTGGAGAGATAGGCCCACTGATTTCATGGCATCCTGGCACCAGGTGAAGGACATGTCAGGCAGTGAGTGATGGATAAGCAGTAGCAGTTGGTGATCAGGCTGACTGGCTCCACCCATGTGCTGGAAACACAAGCTCACATAAACTTTACCACCTCAAACTCCACTGCTCCCAACAACAGCAGAAAGCTCAGGAACCTCCTAATGCAGACATGGGGATCGGCAAGCATTTTCTTCACCTGACTCAAATCCATAGCCTGCTACAGGCTATGCCATGCACGGCAATAGAAGCAGCAAGGTCTCAAGGACCTGCGGTGGGCTTGACCAAACCAGTGTGATGGTGACCCAAATCAAGTGTCACAACAAATCCTGAAGTGACTGACCTGGGTCCCTCTGGGATACCAGTCCTTCCTCCACTGGGATGAAGGTCTCTCAAATATTGCCCCTCTGATTGTAGCAATGGTACCAAAGGTCAGCAGGTCTCGAGTGGACTCCTGGCCCCTGGACTCCTTCCCAAATGGTGAATACAGGACACTGGACAGGGAGGGGGTCAATGCGGCAGGTCTGTCTCATCCAGTGGCCTCCATGGCATTAATTAACTGCTCTGTGAGACAAAGTGAATGAACATGGGCCCAGCCTGTAGGTCAGATTAATCAGAGTGGCTTGGCCCATGTGGAAACTCAAGTTGACCCTGGGTGGCTGCTTGCCTGGGCTGCTGATGGGGGAAGAGGTTTGAAGAAAAGGAGTCAGGTGAAGGCAAAAGGGAATTCCTGACACTCCTCTTCTGGACTTCAGCGCATGCAAGCTCACACATCCTTGCAGAAGCCAGTCTGAGTAACTGGTGCTGAAGACACTGAGTATCTCATCTTGCAGAGCTCACAGGACTTCTCAGGCCTCAGCTGCAGAACCTGGGTTCATCCCTCTCACACTCAGAACTCTACATGACTCCCCTAATGCAAGGGACACAGGGTTATGGAGTGGGATAAAATCAGAATTCCAGAAAAAAACACATTTTGTATGAACTTGGATATTTTTAAAAGAGCAATTCTGAATCTTTACTAACATTCTACCTTGTTAGTATTAATTACCCCATATAATTTAAATAGGTTAAGGCTGTGGGTTTATTCCCACTTACATTTAAAGAGGTGAGTGGTCTATCCTATATGAATCTTCTGATGCTGAGTGAGCCTTGAGCTCCGATTAAAGGCTTTGCCACATTCGTTACATTTATAAGGTTTCTCTCCAGTGTGAATCCTCTGATGTATAATGAGATGGGAGCGCCATCTGAATATTTTCTCACATTCATTACATTTGTGTAGTTTCTTTACAGTGTTAACTTTTTTACGGCTCACATGGGTAGAACCCTCCAGGGTGCCCCCATATTCGTGGTACCACTGGGCACGTGTGTGAATCCTCTGGTGCTCAATGAGGTACGAACTTCGACTAAAGGCTTTCCCACACTCACTGCATCCATAGGGCTTTACTCCAGCATGAATTATCTGGTGTTGGAAAAGGGTTGAGTTCTGACTGAAGGCTTTCCCGCACTCACCACATTTATAGGGCCTCTCCCCGGTGTGAACCCTCTGATGAATTGTGAGCTGTGTGCTCATACTGAAGGCTTTTCCACATTCCAGGCACTCGTAGGGTTTCTCTCCCTTGTGAATCCTCTGATGGTAAATGAGGCTTGAGCTCTGGCTGAAGGCTTTTCCACAATCACTACACTCATAGGGTTTCTCTCCGGTGTGAATTCTCTGGTGCTGAATCAGGTGTGAGCCCTGGACAAAGCCCTTCCCACACTCATCACATTTGAATGGTTTTTCTCCAGTGTGAGTTCTTTGGTGGCGAATAAGCCGTGAGCTACAACCGAAGGCTTTTGCACACTTGTTGCATTTATACGGTTTCTCTCCAGTGTGAATCAGCTGGTGCTGACTAAGGCGAGAGACCCACCTGAAAGCCTTCCCACACTCATCACACTTAAACGGTTTCTCTGCAGCGTGGATTCTCTGGTGTGCAACGAGGCTGGCACCATCCAGGGTTCTTGGAACTGGAGGCTTCTCCCCAGTGTGCATCAGCTGGTGCTGAGCCAGGGTTGAGCTCTGGCTGAAGGCCTTCCCACACTCCTGGCACGAGTAGGGCCTCTCTCCAGTGTGAGTCCTCTGGTGTCTGACCAGCTGAGACTGCTGGCTGAAGGCCTTCCCACACTCACGACAGCAATAGGGCCTCTCTCCTGTGTGCACCCTCTGATGGTGGATGAGGCTGGAGCTCTGACCAAAGGCTTTCCCACACTCCTCACACCTGTATGGTTTCTCTCCCGTATGAATTCTTTGATGCTGAATAAGTTTTGAGCTCAGGCGAAAGGCTTTTCCACACTCTATGCATTTGAATGGTTTCTCTCCAGTGTGGATTCTCTGATGCTGATTAAGCTGCGAGCACAACCTGAAGACTTTCCCACATTCCTCACACTCATACGGCTTCTCTCCGTGGCAGTTACTTTGATGTTTCCCCTGTAAGCAATCAGATAACTTTTTTTGGCACTCCTGACATCTGTTAAGTTCCTTCTGTACACCAAAGTGAGGCAGAGCCACGAATCTGAAACTCCTGCCACACACATCGCATCTTCGAGATGGCCCATCTGCAGCAACCCCCTGACTTTTCTCAGGTTGACAACCCAGGTTGACATGTCCCTGCACATCCTCCTTGGCAGAGGTCTTCCTGGGAGCCACAGTCCCTGTGTGCAAGTGGTGTTTCTGAAAGAGAGAGCTTAGCTTACTCTCTGGCCAGACCTCAGAATCAGAGGTGTCTCCGAAGCCAGGACTCTGAGGATAATCCCAAGGGGGGGGTTTGACCATCGCTGCCATAGACTCTGATTTTAGCATGTGCACATCTTCACCAGCCTGCTCACCATCAGTGCTTATCGTAGAATCTGAAACATACAGGCAGGATAAGGCTCCTTCTCCTGAGCTCACAGAAAGGACAGAGGCTGAGGTGGGGATCATCACTAGGAACTGAGCTCCCTCCTAGGACACCTGACATGCAAAGACACTATCAAAACTTGACACCTTTGACAGTTCTCAAAATTTGGTTTCATTCATACTTTTTGCTTTACACATTCATTTAACCACAGTACACGCGGCTGAGCACTAAGAGCCACTTCCCACAGGGGGCCACATCAGTAGAGGTTCATTCTGTGGGGAACTGGTGTTAGGAAAAGTCCACGAAGAATGTGAGCCCTAGATGGTTTGGCTCAGTGGATAGAGCGTCAGCCCGAGATTCGGGTCAAGGGCATGTATCTCAGTTACAGGCTTGATCCCCAGCCCCAGCTGGGGTGCATACAGGAGGCAACCAATCGATGTTTCTCTCTCACATCAATGTTTCTGTCTTTCTTTCCCCGCTTCCACTCTCTCTAAAAAATCAATTGAAAAACTATCCTCAAGTGAGGATTAACAACAAAAAAAGAAAGTGAGCCTGATAGAGTGGGGGGGGTTAGGGAGAGGCAGAATTAGGCTGAGAGGTCAGAGAGGTGGTGAGGAAGAAAGAAGAATTTTAAACTTAAAACAGAGGGATGGGCAGGTGCTGAGAAAGATGAAGCAGGAAAGCTATTGAAAGGTGTACAGGGGTGAGGCCGAAGGCCTGGGCATTGGCCTGTCCCCTGGTTGGGCTTCTGAGTGTGACCCAAGGCCAGAAATCTGCTTGCTCCAGGCCACTCTCCCCAACTCACATCTGACCATGTCCCTTGCCAGTCTGCCCCTCACCTTCTCCATACGGATTTCTCCTTCCTGTGCATTTCTGGGGGGTCCACCTACTCCACCAGCCCCCACAAGCCTTCCTGACATGCACTTACCCCACATAAGCTTCAACCTCCTTCCTACTCTGCAATCCCAGGAAGTGTTTTTGCTTAAGTCAGACCCTGTCATCCCTAATCACCTCCAGGGCCATCACCAGCCTAGGGCTGTCCCACAGTGAAAACGAGGACCCAGTGACGGCTTCGCTGGCTCCTCACATCAGTGCTCCAGCGATGGAGACCCATCTCTATGTCAGTCCTGGAGTATGGAAGGGGCTGTATGCAAGCTAGTGAGGTCAGTAGTGGATAAGGGGTGTGTGGCTCACAGAGGTTAAGTAGTTCACCCATAGTCACACAGCTAGTGAGAGACTAAGGAACGAACCCAGGTCTGTTTCCCCAAACACACACCCTTTCAACATCTCTGTGCCCTTAGGATGTGGGACATCTCCTGCCTGGTCCTCACTGTTTATCGTTTCTGCACAAACAACCTTGGCAAACCTGCTCTACTAACAGGGCAGGAGCAGCCATAGAGATGAGAAAACAGACAAGTATTGCTCTCCTCTGCATGCTGCTTCAAGGCAGAGGAGCCTATGAATAGCCATGAAAGAGCAGTTAAGGATGCCAGCACTGCCTGGGCCTCCTGCAGCTGGATGAGGACAGTGCAAACCCACCTGGCTGCCTCGGAGTCCACCTCCCTCTCTCCTGTAGCCAAGTCGGCAAGCAGCAGTTAGTTACATTACAAAGGTCTTGCCTCCCTACATGCCACATCCTCAGCAACAGTCTCCTACATACAGCCAGCAGGCTCCTGTGTGGCTCAGCATGCACATGTTCCTTCCCTTCAGGGTCACAAGACACCTGAACAGTACAGCCCACCTCTTCCTGTCCCCACTTACTAATGACTACTCCTTTGACCAAGACCCTCTCCTTACTAGCCCAGCCAGGCTCCTCTGAGCCTTGCTGAACCAGGCCTCCCCCTTGGTATGTAGGAACAAAACACTAGCATGGCTTCTAACAGCTCAAAGCTGCATCCCTAGAATGACACCAACCCCCTTCAAGCATCTGCCTAAGAAAACTGGAGGATGCTTGTCCCAGCCAACTCCCAGGAGCAAAGCCCGTCAGCAAGCCCAGGTGGTGTCACATGGACCTGCCTTTTCCTCTGTGATCCGTCACACCCCGTGCCTGGCTCTGACACCTCTGAGCAAGTGGAAGCTGAATAAGCTCTCGGTGAACTCTGACCTACTGCAGTTGTCACTCAGACTAAATTCTGTACTCACCACTGCAACTATGACACTGACCATGAAGTCCCCAGGGGGCCTTCAGTCCTGAGACTGGGCTGGCTGTGATGGTGGCAGCTGCAAGCCCTGCCCTCTCCCATGACCAGGAGGATCCTGGAATATTAGCTGTACCAACCAACAATATCGCATCTTGTGGATGTTCTAACATGCTCCACAAATTTTCATTCATGAGGCTGTCCTCTGCCCTGTACACCCAGGTCTGGGAGCAGCTCTAAGTCTCATCACAGGGAAGTCTTCTTGATGCCTAACCACTAGGAAGGTCATCTCCATACGTGAACCTCTTACTAAGGAGCTCTGGCTCTCCTGCCATGGTGCCAGCCTGGCCTGTGTGGCTCAATGGTTAAGTGTTGACCTATGAACCAGGAGGTCATGGTTCGATTCCCAGTCAGAGTACATACCCGGGTTGCAGGCTCAACCCCCAGTGTGGGGCCTACAGGAGGCAGCCAATCAATGATTCTTTCTCACCACTGATGTTTCTATCCCTTTCTCCCTTCCTCTATCTGAAATCAATAAAAACATGTATTTTAAAAAAAAAATCTCTCTCCACCTTGGAAATGTTTCATGGGGGCTGGGTTTTAACTGGGCCAATCTGTCCCTTTACACCCAGCATGTCAAACTTGCTTTAAACCTTCCCAAAAAGGGTCAGAAAGGGGTCTGGACATGAAGGTCCTTGTTATGAGCTGATTGTGCCCCCAAAAAGTGTGCTAAAGCTCTCGCCCAGAACCTAAGAATACGAACTTATTTACAAACAGGACCCTAGAGCTGGAGTTAGTTAAGATGAGATCACACTGAAGTATGGAGGCCCTAATCTAATATGACTGATATCCTTGGAAAGACAGACACAGGAAGAATGCGCTGTGACGTGGAGGACTGGGTGACGCAGCCATAAGCAGAGGAACACCTGGGGCCACCAGAAGCTGGAAGGATCCTCCCCTACAGACTTCAGAGGGGTCACAACCCCGCCAATGCCTTGATTTTGGACCTCTGGCCCCAAGACTGTGAGATACGAATCTATCAGTTCAAGCCTCCAGTCTCTGGTGGTTTGTTATGGCAGCCCGGAGCCTCACTGAGAGGCTAGGGTCATCCGGGACCCCCAGAAGTTCTGGAGGGAGCACAACAGTACCAGTGACATGATGTTCACCCGAGAAGCTGCTCAGAACCAAGATTACTCCTTCTCTTGCATCCATGCTTGTATCTCAATAAGAGTATTGGTAAGATGAGAGACTTAATAAAAACAAACTCGCATGGTGATCCTAGGGTCCGCCTTCCCGGGCACAAAACCGAGCCTCACCTGTCTGGAGGGTCCTTCGTGCCTCTCTCGCCTCTGTTCCCTGCAGGTCAAGGACCCATGGCTCCTGCCCTTGCTCCAGCCGGGAGATCAGTTCAGGCTTGAAGAGCAGAAATCCTGCTGTCAAGGTGACAAAGGAAACCACATTGGTGCTGCTGGGAATGCAGCTCAGGGCTCAGTGCCCCCTGGTTTCCAAAAGTAAAGGGGTGGGAGGCTGCTGGGCTACAGGCAGAGTCTCTGAGGGAGCATCATAGGGTTAGGATCCGGGCACAGGGGCCCTCTCTGTCTGGTTCAGCCCAGCTCCTGAGGCTAGACGGCAAGGGATGCCTGGACTCCCAGCCCATTCCCTTTGCTTCAAGGCCAAGATCCCCAGCGGGCGCTGTCACCCAAGAGTTTGCCAAGAAGCGGCCACTGTACTTCAAGAAGAGAAAAGCTAGGCACTACCAGCAAGCCCCTCAGTTCAGAGGGCAGGTGTGTGCTCCAAGAGGTAGGGGTGATTAAGGAACAAGACAGGAGCATTTGAGATCTTGCTTCTCAGCATAGGTTATCAGTTTGGGTCAAAGAAACTCTTATTAAAAAAACAAACGAACAAAAAAACCCGCCCTGGCTGAGTAGTTCAATTGCTTAGTGTTGTCCTGATATGCCAAGGATGCAGGTTTGATCCCAGTACATACAAGAATCAATCAATGAATGCATAAATATGTAGAACAGCAAATCAGTGTTTTCTCTCTCTTTCCTTTCCTCTTTCTAAAAATCAATCAATAAATAAAAATTTTTAAAAAGGAAAAAGAATAAAAACAAAAGAACAACAAAAATAAAAAAAATAAAGCACTGAATGAAACACACTTTAAACCAGAAGGCAATGAGGTCCAGTCCTCACCCAGATACCCCCAGTCTTGCATCCTTGCACAAAGCAAGGGAGCTAGGCAGCCTGGGAAGTGGTGAAGACCTGTGGGCACCCATCTGACACCCTCCTTCCAGGGCCATCAGCCCCATGCTGCGGGGCATCAGTGTGGTGAGCTCCCATCCCATCCCTGTGGTTGGAGCTTCCTTCAGGTTTCCGACCATGGGAGCGGAGAAGGGCAGGCAGAGAGATCCCAGGTTGAAGGCCTCAAGTGCAGGCAGGACCCCACATGAACAGGAAACACGTGTTCTCTCCAAGCACACATGGAGCAGTCAGAGGAACATGCTTGGGCCAGCCTTGAAGGGGTCATGGTGCAGTGCTCAGGACCCCCAGAACAACCAAAAAGCAACGGAACATGAAAGTAACCACAACACGCAGCTCAAAACTATCAGCCACTTGGAGATTCAGTAACGATTTACTAACTGGCACAATGTGTAGGATGCAGCTGAAGTAGCATACAAAGACAAAAATTTACATTTTTAAACATATTTACTAGAAATAAGGACAGAACACAAATGAGGTAAACAGTAAATTCAAGAAACTGGAAACAACACAGCAAACACAAACACAAAAGAAAAAAATAAAAACCGGGCAGAATTCAGTGAAATAGAGAACAAGGACCCCCACACACCACTCCCCAAAAATTGAGCAAAACCAAAACCTGGCTCTTTGAAAATATGAATAAACAGTCCTGGGGCAAAACCAATCAAGACACTGCCCAAAACTTACATAAGGGAACAGCTGCAAACATAACAGAGCTTAAAAATAAAGATGGAGAGCATTATGAATAAATACATGCCGAAAACGGAAAATACAAATGAATAGGTAAATTTGTACAAAAACCAGAAATGACAAAGGTGACAAAGGAGAAATTCACAAGATTGTTGGACCATCAAGCATGAAAGGAGGGCTTCCCCAGGGCCCAGGTGTTTTACAGGGACTTCTACCAAAAACTTGACAGGTTCAACTAACTCCATCGATATAAATTCCTCCAGAAGTTAAAAAAGATAGCAAAAAAGCTATTTTAGTTTGAATTCTATTTCTTTAAAGCTAACCTCTTAGCCCAGACAAGAAAGAGGTTGTATTACCTCCCAGAAGTCCACATACCCTGTGAGGATTAAACCCTGTGACGTGAGCAAATCTAGGAGCCTGCCTGGCTCACCATGACCCGTCCTAGCGTCAGGACCTGACCACAGGGCCTCCATATCCCCAGCTCTGAGAGGCCTGGCTAGGCAGGTGCTGATCTATGATGCAGGGGGAGGGGTCCCAAGGTACAGCCTCACCTAGTCCAGCCACACTGCTGTGGTTCTCCAGCATCACCTCCTTGTAGAGGGCCCTCTGGCCAGGGTCCAGACACATCCACTCCTCCCGTGAGAAGTGCACAGCCACATCACCAAATGTCACAGTCTCCTGAAAGGACACATACCAGGACCCCAGGGACCGCTGGGTGCCAGCCCCATTCTGGGGCCACCCCATTGTGTCTCAGAAATGTGGACCATAGGGCTGGGCGAGACAGTCACCAGGAGCCTTTGGCTCTACAATCAAGGGTAGGGGCAGTATGGAGAGAAGGGACCCAGACCATGGACCTACAACCCTCCACTCGAGAGCCTCAGGCAGGCCCGAGTCCTGGCAGGGGTGTGCTCACTACCTTGGGGATGGGCATGCCAGAGTCTGGCAAGGGCCACAGCGAGAGGCTGAAGCAGAGTCTAGGCCCAGGCACAATGGGCAGGGTGGGTACCCAGAGGAGGTGGCAGAACCCTCACAAGAAGAGTGAGGGAATGGAGGCAGTCAGACTCCTACCATGAGGCTTGGTGGATGAGTATCCATGTGTCCTGGCCGAGAGACCTGCTGACAGTTGTGAAAAGGTCAGAGGTCAGGATGCTGGAGGCCCCCCAACCCCTGATGTCCAGGGTAACCCAGGGGGCAGTGTTCTCTGATCCTTTACCTCCACTTCCAGATATTCTCTGGCTGGGACACAGGGGGAAACCAGGGCAGCCACAGTACTGGAGCATATGTCCCCCGAGGCTTCGTTCATCTTTCAGAGCGTGTGGTGGTTGTGAATCACTTAAGGGGTGGTTGCCGCTTGTGTCAGGTGCTCAACCAGGCAATGGGATGCAGCAGTGAGCAATGCACAAGGGCTTTGCCTTCACGAAGCACAGTCTAGTAGAGAAAAATTAAGTAACCGCCCAAATAAATGAAAATTAGAACTGTGATGGCACCAACATACATGGAACTACGAAAGCATTTAAAGTAGGATATCCTGCCCTAGCCGATTTGGCTCAGTGGACAGAGCGTTGGCCTAGGGACCTACGGGTCCTGGGTTCGATTCTGATTCATGTCAAGGACATGTACCTTGGTTGCAGGCTCCTCCCCAGCCCGGACCCTGGTCAGGGCTCATGCAGGAGGCAACTAATCGATGTGTCTCTCTGTCACTCTCTCTAAAAATCAATGGAAAAATATCCTCGGATGAGGATTAAAAAAATAAAATAAAGTAGGATACCGACTTAGTCTGATGGGTCACTTCCTGGCGGAGTTAACTAGGCCAAGGAGGTGAAGGTAGGGAAGGCGCTCCAGGCAACAGGCCCAGCATTTGCAAAGGGCCCCGGGCAGGAAGGATGGGCTGAAGGAGCCAGTGGGCTGGATCACAGGGAAGTAGTTGTGACTGGACATCAGAGCAGCGGGAGCCTGACAATGAATCGCGGGCAAAGAGGATTGAATACAGAACACCCCCCTCCCCCCATGTAATCTCGGCCTCTCCCCACGGCCCCTGGCAGGTCACAATGAGGAGGGGGTTTCCTAGTGGAGCTTTGGGTCAGAAGCGGCTTGTGGGTGAATTCCCCAGGCCGAGTGCACGCAGGACTGACTGGGCAGAAGTGACCGCTGCCGGGCAGCGCTGGACCCTCATCCCCAGTAGAGAGGGCGGCCCTGAGAGGCAGCCGGCATTCAGAGAAGACTAACTTCCTACCCGCGCCAGGCACAGCCCTTCCAGACACTGTGACTAAGGCTAGGTCTCCCCGGGGCCACGAGGGGGAAAGAAGGCCCTCGGAGAAAGGAAGGAGAACCAGGCTCCCTCTGGAGCGGGCTGGCGGGAAGGCCGCGCTGGAGCCTGCGGCACTCGGCCCAACACCTCCCGCCTCCGCGGGCGAGGCGGCCGCGGTCCCACCACCTTCCCTGCAGCCGCTCACGGCCTCTCCGAGGGCCGCGCCGCCGAGAGGCTGGGGCGCGCGGGGCCCGCAGTGCTGGAGGCGGGCGGCCGCTAGTCCGCGCGGGCGCTCCTGCGGAGGGCGCGGTCGCCGCCTCAACTCACCCTCCCGGAGGACCGCCGGGGGCTCCTAACGTGGACGCCGCCGGAAACAGGCCTCGAAACCCGCGCCCGCCGTTCCATTGATTTCCGGCCCTTCTGGGCGGCTATGCAGCTGGGCCCTCTCGGTGGTCTCGGCCCTGCCCCCGGAGCGCCGGAGAAGGGGAGGGGCCAGACCGCGGGGAAAGCGCAAAGCCCTGGGGAGGGGCGGGGCCTCAGCCTGGGGGCGGGGCTAAGACCATGGAGGGCGGGGTCAGGGCCCACGGACAGGGCGGGGCCAAAGTTGAGGTAGGTCGGGGTCCAGCGAAGGGAAAGAAATTCTCTTATACTCAGTCTGGTTTAAGGAGAATAAAACTGAGAATATATATTTTTCTTTATTGATTTGAAAGAGAAAGAAACATCGATTTGTTGTTGCACTTAGTTATGCATTTATTAGTTGAATCTTGTACGTGCCCTACCCGGGATGGAACCCGAAACCTTGGCTTACAGGGCCTCCTTAGCTACCCAACCCCCAAAAAAACTGACTTAGAAAAAAACAAACACTGATCCTGCCCTCACGCCCTCCCTGCCCTGCTGGCTGTCCCTCCACAGGTCCAGGACTCCAGGAAGCCTCATCTTCACAGCTAAGACCCTCCCACCCCCACCCCTAGCTACTCCCTTTCCCGATTCAAATCCCACTCACCTGTCCCCTCAGGTTCTGGGTAAGGTCGTCATGTTCCCTCGCCCACTCCCTCCTTCGTCCTGGCCATGGAACCCCAGCTCTGGTCTCCCCATTTACTGGCTGGCTGCCCCTCTTCCTCCGCAGAAGTCGGACGTTTGCTCTGTCTTCTAGACCCCGGTCTTCTCACTGTAAACCACGCTCCCCGAATCTACCCACCCGTTTCCTTAAAGGGGACCTCGCCAGGCCAAGTCGGGAGCCCCCGACACCGCGCCCGGTGTGAGTCAGTCTGTGCGGGGCAGCGTGACCCTGAATAAACCTCCCAACCCCTCATGGCCCCCCTCCCCCGATCGCTCAGTGGGCGACGCCTGCCCTCCGAGAGTCCTCCTTGAGGATGGGGTGCCCCTCTATCCTTCTCCCGCACTGGACGACCTGGTGGCCGGAGAGCTGCCTGCAGGAACGGTAACTCCAGTGCGCCTGTGCAGAGGCCCGGGCGGCGGGGTCGGACTACATGTCCCAGTGTGCATTTTGCTTGCGGCCGCGGCGCCTGCCCGGAAGTTAAAGTGGCTTTCGGCCCCGCCCCGGAAGATAAGGCCGCTCTCGGGCGCCCGGGAGCCTCTTTCCCCCGCGCTAGGCAGAAGGTAAGTTGTGTTTTTGCCCCGGCGGCTCTGCTGATATCCGCCGCCATCCGCCGTTCTCCCGCTCCCTGAGGCCCGCGAAGGACCTAGGCTGGCTTCTGAGATGACTCCCGGGTGCACGGCTGGGGGTGGTGGCACGAAGGGGGGCCAGGAATTGGGGAATGGGTCCTGGAGAAAAGGATCCCTAAAGCCGGGTGGCGGGCGTGCCTGCCCCCCCCCCTCCCGGCGCTGACTATGAGGTTCCCCCAGACTGCCGTCATGGGCCGCGTGATTCGTGGGCAGAGGAAAGGCGCCGGCTCCGTGTTCCGCGCGCACGTGAAACACCGCAAGGGCGCCGCGCGTCTTCGCGCCGTGGACTTCGCGGAGCGACACGGCTACATCAAGGGCATCGTGAAGGTGCAGGGCGCAGGCCGGGGCGGGTGCGGGCACGGGGTGTTCCGCCCGAACCCCACGCTCACGCCGCCTCGGCCCGCAGGATATCATCCATGACCCAGGCCGCGGCGCGCCTCTGGCCAAGGTGGTCTTCCGGGATCCGTACCGTTTTAAGAAGCGGACGGAGCTGTTCATTGCTGCCGAAGGCATCCACACCGGCCAGTTCGTGTACTGCGGCAAGAAGGGTAAGCGTCATGCTTCGATGGGAGGACGGAGTCCCATGAGGGAGGTGCACCTCCTAGGTCGGTAGGGGAGGCATCCAGGAAGAAGCCTCACAGGGTGATCCCTGCTGGCCGAACATAACCTGTGCACTGGCTATTTTGGGGTGTTGTGAGGAGGGAGTGGATTTGCGTTGCCTCTGGCCAGCAGTCGGACACTATCTGGCCCGTCGGCGTGGCTCCGGTTGAGTCCAGGTCACCGTTTGGTTTCTGGTTGGGGCACTTGCTGGGTTGTAGTCTCATCCCTAGTGGGGGGAGGCTGCTGATGAATGATTCTCATTGATGTTTTTCTCCCTTCCTCCCTGAAATCAGTAAAGTGTTTTTGTGTTTTTTTTAATACCATCTCCATTCTGACTGTTCCTGGTGGCTCTCCCTTGCAGCTCAGCTGAACATTGGCAATGTGCTCCCGGTGGGCACCATGCCTGAGGGCACCATCGTGTGCTGCCTGGAGGAGAAGCCTGGTGATCGGGGCAAGTTGGCCCGGGCCTCTGGGAATTATGCCACGGTCATCTCCCACAACCCTGAGACCAAAAAGACGCGAGTGAAGCTGCCCTCGGGCTCCAAGAAGGTCATTTCCTCTGCCAACAGAGCTGTGGTCGGTGAGTGGCAGGCAACAGTTGAATGCTTTGGGTCGCTTGTGAGCAGCTAGCAAGCGGGTAAACCTGGGCCCTGGAACCTCACTTTCCACTCCAATAAAATGTGGGCTCTGTACGCTTGAGTAGATGCATAGTTTTTCAGTCGTAATATTTGAAAAGTGGGCACAGCGGTACCTACTTCATTCTAGGGTGGTAGTTGAAGGAGACCAGGTTTAATCTACTGGACTTGTCTGCGTTCTCACACAACCTGGATTTGCTTGGTTCCTGCCCTTACCTTCACTTGCTAATAAACTTTTCAGAGATGTCTGATTTCTTTGAAATTACCCAGTATGTGCATTAAAAAGGATCTGTACCCAGGTTTGTTCACTTTGCTGTTTGACAACGCTTTCAAGTCCTGTGGCAAAGCTGGCCAAGATATGGCATGGTGACTCAGCCATCACATTTTGGGATTCAAAGGTTGAGTGACCTGCCCATGTCAGGCATGGTGCAGGGAGGGCTTCCCTGGAGAACCCTGGATTGAGATAGGCATTCCAGTTGACATGGTATGGGTAAATGTGTGGCTTGTTATCCCATGGAACCTGAAGAAACTTGCTGTCAGTTACAGGCTGCAAGGGGGCTTACTGCTGGGTGGTATTTGCCAAGTGTTACTGGCACTTCTGCGAATTTTGTGATGCTGTATGACAGTACAGAGAGAAGGTGATTAGTGCAGGCGGTGGGGTGCTGAGAAGGACCCAGCAGGGGATATTCTGTCTGATGGGAGAATGTGATGCACTTTTCTGAATTGCCTAATATCCTCAACAGGTGTGGTGGCTGGAGGTGGCCGCATTGACAAGCCCATCCTGAAGGCTGGGCGTGCCTACCACAAATATAAAGCAAAGAGAAATTGCTGGCCACGTGTGCGGGGTGTGGCCATGAACGTAAGTAGCCCAGTAGTAGGCAGTGGGGAGTATTCAGGATACAGGGCCTGAGGCTGGATGGGCAGGTCCTTTGGAACCCCCTCAGGTGGGGGATTTGGGTGACGATTCATAGGTATAGGCCTCTTGATCCAGGCCTTCCGTTAAATTGGGACCACCCCCACATTAACACTACCTCCCTTTGTCTGCAGCCTGTAGAGCATCCATTTGGAGGTGGCAACCACCAGCACATCGGCAAACCCTCCACCATCCGCAGAGATGCCCCTGCTGGCCGAAAAGTGGGTCTCATTGCCGCTCGCCGGACTGGGCGTCTGCGGGGAACTAAGACTGTACAGGAGAAGGAGAACTAGGGCAGGGGGCTCAATAAAGTCTGTTTTCCTGCACTAAGCTGTTCTGCCTGTAGTTTCAGAGGGAAGTGTTCTGCTGGGAGGACCACTGAGCAGAGGCAGCTCAAGTGGAGGTGGGGGTGCTTGATCCAATCACACCTTCCTTCCTGGAATCCCACCAGCATCACACACATGGACCTATGTGCTGAGCACTGGGAGAAAGTAGGTGTGGATGTCAACCCACAGCTAGAACTCTCCTGTGATGACGGAGTTTCTTAGAACAAATGAACTTCCTGATTGGCCACAGCTAATGACACCTTTTCCCACATTGTCTGACAGTTCTGTCAAAGGTGGCTGAAGCAGGGCAGAGGCTGCTAAGCAGGCATCAAAGTGAGACCCTAACCCATCAGCCATTAGAACTAGGACACCCAAGAATCTTGCTCACAGTGTTCCCTTGTGAGCCAGTGAAAAGTGCAGCAGGGCACTAACCAGACAGGCGCACTGGCTGGCACTCCATGATGACCACCTACCTGAGCTCTGGTCACCTCAGCGGTTCTGTGGGCTGCAGGGACCGAATGGAAGATAAGGCCTTCCTGTGACTGCCAGGTGGCTCCTTGCTCTCTGATCAGACCCATCTTTAGTGTTGACCTTGCCCCCAGTTGTAAGCCTTGCCTTCCCTGGCCCAACCTGCCCTTGGCCTTGGGCAGTCACCCAGCAGGGCTAGCATTCTCTTGTTCAGAGAAACACCTGAAGGGAGGAGCATGAGTCTTGGTTGCCTAGACAGTTAAGTGACCTGCTACAGCATTACTGCTCCTTCTGATAAAGTTACCAGGGGCCTTGGCCAAGAGACTGGCTATCAAGAAGGGATGCTGCAGAAGCTGTCTGGTGCTGGGGGAAGTCCTTTGTCTAGTTAGAGTGGACACGGCCCATTTAGAGGGGTTGACCTTGACCCATAAGCATCCTCTTGAACTTCCTGGGTGATCTCATCGTCCCAGTGACCGGTACGGTTCTCTGCCTTCTGTAAAAGAAAGGTCTGGTCTTTGCTTGGTTGTAGCACCTTTAGCAGCTCACTAGAGTTTCACTGGAAGAGAATTGCTGTAAAATAGTCTTGGAAGCCGAAACCGGTTTGGCTCAGTGGATAGAGTGTCGGCCTGCGGACTGAAGGGTCCCGGGTTCGATTCCGGTCGGGGGCATGTTCCTGGGTTGCGGGCACATCCCCAGTGGGAGATGTGCAGGAGGCGGCTGGTCGATGTTTCTGGCTCTCTGTCTCTCTCCCTTCCTCTCTGTGAAAAATCAATAAAATATATTTAAAAAAAAAATAGTCTTGGAAATTGGTCCACAAAGCCCCACTCTTGCCTCGGTTCTGAACACTCCCAACTGCCACCCGGCGGCAGCATCCTGACTTGTTGCACTACAGTTCCCGTTCCTGGCGGACTCCAGCCACCAAGATGTGGGAGCCGTTTCCCAGAGCGGCCAGGGCGCGGGGGGCGGGGCTTGCATCACTTCCGGCGGGCTTCAATTGGCGGGGCGGGCGGTGGGCGGTGCCTTCTCAGGCCTCTGATCCTCGGCTGCTGGGGGCGGGCCTCCCTGGCGCGAACCTCCCCTCGCTACCGCCTCGGGGTCGGCCACGTCTCCCGCGTTTGGCTCCCAAACCCTGACCAGCCTCTCCCGGCCCGGCGTCCCCTCTGCGTCCAGGGCCCGCGTCGTCCTCGCCGACGGTTACCCGCCCCCAGCGAAGCCGGCCTTCCCCTTGCGAAGCTTCCCCCTCCGCCCGGGTCCTTCAGGTGCAAGGTCTCCGCCTTCCCTTTGTCCTTATGGCCTCCAGCTCCGGGCATTTAATGTCAACACACCTCCTGTCCACGGCCGCTGCCCTCCGTGCGCCTCCACTGACCCCGTGCGCTCCCATTGCCACGTCTCCCTACTGCCCCCCATGGGCCCCACTGCCGCCCGCAGGCAGCCCCCAAGCCCGCCTGGGGCACCGCCTCCTGCCCCAGTCCGCCTGGCATCCGGCAGCCACATTCCTGTTTCTCTTCTTTGTTTGCTTCATGGTTTTGAGCATGTGTGTGTGTGTGTGTGTGTGTGTGTGTGTGTGTGTGTAATTTTAGAGAGAGAAAGGGAGAGAGATGGAGAGAGAAACATCAGTGAGCTGCCTCCTGCCTGCCCCCTACTGGGGATGAAACCTGCAACTCCCGTTTCATGGGTTGACACCCAACAACAGAGTGGCTGCTTGTCTTTTAATTTTGTGGTATCTCGTATAGAAGTTTTTCTGATGGAGTGAAATTGAACATTTCTCTAATGGCTATAAGCATTTTTTTGCAAATACGTACGTTTTCGGTCTGAAATATATTTTTGTGAGCTAACTTGGTTTTTCTGTGGAAACTGATTGTGGCAGCACCATTTGTTGCATACTACCCGGCTGCTCATGTGGCAGATGTGTCCTTAACTGCACTCTGCAATGTCCTGTCACCTTCCCCCAGGCTCACACCCACTCTGTTCCTACCGCCTCAGTGAGTCGTCACACCTCTGATTACCTTACTGGTTTTTGGCATTGCTGTGGTTAATCTTGGATTATTACTCTTGTGATACTTAGAGTCTTTTTTGTCTGATGTCCTGTTGCAGTTTTGATTGCACAGAAGTAATAGATTCATTGGAGGAGAGTTGACATTTTTGTGGTATTGAGTCCTGTTTATGAACATTGTCTGTTTCTCCATAGGTCTTTTTAATGTCCTTCAATAAAGTTTTATAATTTTGTCCATAAAGTCCTTACATATATTTGGTTAGTCTTCTTCTTAGGTGCTGTCTAGTAGTGTGTGTAGCTGTTGTGAGTGCAGGTTTCTGGTTTCTGATGTATGAGGATATCAGAGTGGTACTGACATGCTCTATACTGATCTCCTATGTGGCAGTCCTGTCCAATTTGCATCATTCCAGCAGTAGGTTGATCATCTTGGATTTTCTCTATGGATGCTCTTATCGTTCTCTTAATAATGGGATTTTTCCCATTCTCTTCCAGTCCTTATGGCTCATATTTCTTTTTGGTCTTGGGCCACACTGGGAACCACTGCTGGGTGTGTAGTATGTACTTAGTTCCCATTTCTGTTCTTCTTTTTAAAATATATTTTATTGATTTTTTTACAGAGAGGAAGGGAGAGGGATAGAGAGTTAGAAACATCGATGAGAGAAACATCCATCAGCTGCCTCCTGCACACTCCCTGCTGGGGATGTGCCCGCAACCAAGGTACATGCCCTTGACTGGAATCGAACCTGGGACCCTGAGTCTGCAGGCTCACGCTCTATCCACTGAGCCAAACCGGTCAGGGCCCATTTCTGTTCTTAAAAGAATTTCTTTTTCTTTCTCTGTGGCCCCCCAGACCCCCATATTGGCCTTGCCAGATGTTTGTGTGTTATTAGCAATTTTAAGGAACCAATGCTGAGATTATTTTCTTAGTGAGATTGTTTTCTTTTCTTTCATCATCTTTTCCTGAGTTGCTTTCTTATACTGTGCCTGATTTCTTGTTAAATGTTTAGATTATTTGCATTTTTGTAATGACTACTGATGTTGAGCATGTTTTCAGCTGCTGATTGGCCATTCATATGTCTATTCAGTTCCTTTGCCCATTTTTGAATTGGGTTATTTTGTTTTTAAATATATTTTATTGATTTTGTACAGAGAGGAAGGGAGAGGGATAGAGAGTTACAAACATCAATGAGAGAGAAACATCGATCAGCTGCCTCCTGCATACCCCCTACTGGGGATGTGCCTGCAACCAAGGTACATGCCCTTGACTGGAATCGAACCTGGGACCTTTCAGTCTGCAGGCCGACGCTCTATCCACTAAGCCAAACCGGTTAGGTTAGGGCAAGACTTATATTTTTGATATTTATTTTATATATTTAAATGCCATTTAACAAAGAAAAATCAACCAAAAAAATGAGTTTGCGTGTCACCTCTGACACGCGTGTCATAGGTTTGCCATCACTGCTCTAGGCTCTCCTTGAGTCCCCCTTGGAGGTGGCTGTGTATCCTGTGCCCCACCCCAGCCTGTTCCAGTTTTCTGTGTCCTTCCTATACCTGAGGACTGAGCCTCTCCTAGACCCACTGGGGTTGTGGGATGTTTGGATGCCCACCTCATAGGGGTGAACGGCTCCCTAGTGGCTGTACCTGTGCAGATTCCTGTGAGCACACAACACAGTCACACAGAAACTGAGTCCTAGGCAGGTCTTCCTGCTGTGATTTCATTTCATTTATGCAATGAGCCTATGACATGGACGAGAACCTGGAGGGAAGTGACTGAAGTCAGAGCAGTTTGAGGCAGGCCTGGGCTCCCACCCACTGTTAACCCCCATGCAGAAAGGGCTAACCTGACCCCCAGGAGAGGGCTGGCTTTTTCCTGGTGGTGTTTACTTGTACCCTAGGGCCACGGCCGATAGTTTGATAACAGTGTGATTTATGGTTGGACTACTGGCAGGGCTGCAGTCTGAGGTCAGTCATGCAGGCAGTCAGGTAGATTGATGTCACCAAGCCAATAAAAACTGGATGCCAAGGATCAAGTGAGCTTCCTTGGGTGGCAATACCCCTTGAATATTGTTACATATCGGCGCCTGGAAGGAAAAGCTGACTGTGACTTCCCAGGGAGAAGACAACAAAATCCCTGCATTTGGTATTTTTCCTGGATTCTGCCTCATGCGATCCCTTGGCTAATTGATTTTAATGTCTGTTCCCTGTAATACACTGTAATCAGCTTTCAGGGTGAATTCTGAGTCAATGTAGCAAAAATTGAGGGTGATGTTGGTGACCTCTGAACTTGTGATTGGTATTAGAAGCGAGGGTAAGTCTTGGGGACCCCTGAATTCCATGTCAACTTCATTTCTCAGGTTAAAAACTTTTATGCATGACACCAAGCATTCCCCATACTCACCCAGGTGGGCCATGGCAGAGACCCCAGTGCTCCCAGTACCATCCCTGTGACCTTCCTCTGCCCTTGGCCAAGCCCACACCTGGGAAAGATCGCCCTGGGCCTCTGCCACCAGGCCCTCTGCACGGAGTGGCCTCGCTTCCCCAGCCTGTCCTCCAGGAGTGCCCCTGCCTCTTAGGCTGCAGTCATCTGCTCCAGAGGTGGATCATGCGTTGTGTCCCCACACCTGGTGAGTCAGACTTTATTAGTAACAGTAGCAGCCAGCACCGAAGCACCCATCCCTACACCTTCACAGCTCTGTGTTACAGAATACGTGTTCCTAATTGTTTGTTTGGAACTGGCACACGAGCCTTTCAGGTTTTCCTGGCAGTATTTTCCCTTATTTGTAGAAGCTCCTTATGCCAAAGTTACTGCTTTTCCTTCACCCACAAATATATTCTGCTCATTGCTTTTTTATTAGAAGGTATGTCAGGTTATAGTTACACAGAAACAAATTTCAGGTGGACTAAAATGTTCTCCAATAATAGAAAATTTGAAAAGAACTGTCAAATTCTTGCTAGCTGTAGGGAGAAATACTACACATTTAAATACATAAAATGTGCAGACTTTGAAATAAAAGTGTTGAATGCTTCCGACAAGTCAGAGCTGGGAAGTAATGGCTGAGAAGGCGTTTATCAGGGTGAGGGGAACCCCCGAGATCATCTTGGCCTCTGATGCCAGGGCCACTACATGATCCAGCAGCCGGTGTGCTGCCTCCCACTCCTGGGGCAGAAATGCACAGCCCAGGAGCCTCCCTAGGGAGAGGGCGCTGTGCTCACCTCCCAGCTCCATGGACAAGGAGCCTGATGCTCACCGAGTCCATGGCATCTGATCAAGAAAAGGCTAGCCCTAACCGGTCTGGCTCAGCGGATAGAGCGTCAGCCTGCAGACTCAAGGGTCCCAGGTTCAATTCCGGTCAAGGGCATGTACCTTGGTTGCGGCACATCCCCAGTGGGGAGTGTGCAGGAGGCAGCTGGTCGATCTCTCTCATCGATGTTTCTAACTCTCTATCCCTCTCTCTTCCTGTCTGTAAAAAATCAATAAGATATATTTAGCCGAAAATTATTAATAAACCAGATTCATTACAGTATGACAATGGATAATAGACTCTCGTGGAAGTCAAGGGCATGTACCTTGGTTGCAGGCACATCCCCACTGTGGAGTGTGCAGGAGGCAGCTGGTCGATCTCTCTCATCGATGTTTCTAACTCTCTATCCCTCTCCCTTCTTCTCTGTAAAAAATCAATAAAATATATTTAAAAAAAATTATTAATAAACCAGATTCATTACAGTATGACAATGGATAATAGACTCTCGTGGAACTAGGAATCCTATTTAATAAAGAACTAATATGCAAATGGTCATCATGCCCTCACACCATAACAGCTCAGACACTCAACACTGGGGAGAGAGGAATGGGGACCAGCCAGGCTGTGGCCTGGGAGAGGGACAATCCGCCTGCCCCGCAGTCCCAGGCACCGGCGCCTGCAGCCCAGGTGAAGCAGCCTGCCCATGGTCCCCTGCGGCTGCGGCCAGCCTGGGTCCTGGTTGCCTGCAGCTGGCCAGAGAAGGGAATCCTGGATTCTGGGTGCGGGGCAAGGCAGAGGTGGTTATGGGCGATCAGGCCAGCAGGGGAGCAGTTAGGGGCGATCAGGCAGGCAGGCAGAGGGGTTAGGGGCTACCAGAAATGCAGGCAGGCAAGTGGTTAGGAGCCAGAAGTCCTGGGTGAGAGGCAGTTGGACATCCCCTGAGGGGTCCTGGATTGGAGAGGGTGCAGGCCGGGCTGAGGGACCTGCCCACCCCCCACCCATGCATGAATTTCATGCACCGGGCCTCTAGTAAAAAAAATGAAACACAAAATCCCTTAAACTTAGGAACAGAAATATTTGATAGGAAAAAGAGCTACTTGAATTTGAGACGTTTGTTTTTAAAATAAGCACCAAATAAGTCTTTTAAGTCACATCTTTTGGAAACAGCGTGTGTAGCAGCACCCACTAGGTGCCGCAACTACGATGTCTGGGGCTGAGCAGAGCCTCCCACCTCCACCCAAAGGAGGCCCAGACACCCAAGACATCCCATGATTTCTGGGTTCTGTTGGTCATAAGGATGGGTTTTGAGGAAAAGATCCACTTTTGAGATGAAATTTTTAATAAAAAGTTAGGATATCCCTTCTGATCTTGAATGAATTTAAAGGCCCAAGTAAAGGTTTTCCTAAATTTATATAATTTCTCACTAATGTTTACTTCTTTTTTCTCTATACAAAACAGAAGATTCCACACACTTAGGATTTCCAGCCTTTTACATGATGCTACTTGGTGACACTAATATTTTATCCACAGATACTTAAGTGGTTTAACAGAGTACTGAAAATAGTCCAGCATTCTAAATGCAATAATTAGAATCATTGTGTTTAGGAAAGGCATGAAATGTTCTAAGAAGAAACCTTTATTTGGGATGTAAGAAAGTTTTATTGTGACAGTAATCTTTATGCCTTAATTTCCTTTACTTTCTCAACTTATTTTATTATTTATTAACATATTTTTATTGATTTCAGAGAGGAAGGGAGAGGGAAATGTCATGATGAGAGAAATCATTGATAGGCTGCCTCCAGAATGCCCCCCGCCGCCCCCCCCCCCCCCCCGGGATCAAGCCCGCACCCCAGACATGTGCCCTTGACCGGAATCAAACCTGGAATTCTTCAGTCCGTAGGCTGATGCTCTATCCACTGAGCCAAACCAGCTAGGGCTTAGTTTCTCAATTTAAACAAACTGTGTAATGTTAAAGAATTATGACTGTCTTTACCGAAATCCACTACAACTGTGATTACTCTCCAATATGACTCCAAGATGTTGAAAAAAATAAAGTCGGCACCTCTGAAGTTATTCCCCAGAAGTGATGAGCACAGCTTCTCCCTGGAGTTACTCTGTGATCCTCAATTACCAAAGGGCTTCCTATGCAGCTGACAGAGCTTCTAAGCTGGGGGCTTCCCGAGTGTGAGAGACTTGTGGTTGCCGAGGTCACAGCTTCTGGTGCACCTTCTGGTGCTGGATCAGGTGCCCGTGCTGGTTGAAGGCACGGCCACACTCAGCGCACTCATAGGGCCGCTCCCCCGTGTGGATCCTCTGGTGCTGGATGAGCACCGAGTACTGGCTGAAGGCCTTCCCACAGCGGCTGCACTCGTAGGGCCTCTCGCCCGTGTGCGTCCTCAGGTGCACGATCAGTGTGGCTTTCAGGCTGAACGCCTTGTCGCACTGTGTGCAGCAGAAGGGCCGCTCACCTGTGTGTATCCTCTCGTGCTGGACCAGAGACCTCCGGGCGCTGAAGGCATGCCCGCACTCGCTGCAAACGTAGGGCTTCTCCCCGGTGTGCACCCGCTGGTGCTGGATCAGGTGGGAGTGCTGCACGAAGGCCTTGCCGCAGGCGTAGCAGCCATAGGGCTTCTCCTCTGTGTGGATCCGTTCGTGGTTCATCAGAGTGGAGCGGTGGCTGAAGGCCTTGCCGCACTCCCCGCACTCGTAGGGCTTCTCGCCTGTGTGCACATTGTGGTGCTGGATGAGGACGGAGCGGTCACTGAAGGTGCGCCCACACTCACTGCAGGAGTAAGGCTTCTCCCCGGTGTGCACCCGCTGGTGCTGCAGCAGCGTCCTCTTAACACTGAAGGCCCGGCCACACTCCGCACACTCGTGGGGCTTCTCCCCCGTGTGCACCCGCTGGTGGCTGCGCAGCACAGTGCTGTGGTTGAAGGCCTTCCCGCACAGCGGGCACACGTAGGGTCGCTCCCCCGTGTGGATCCGCTGGTGCTGAATGAGGTGTGAGAGCTGAGTGAAGGCCTTGCGGCACTCGAGACACTCATGGGGCTTCTCTCCTGTGTGGATCTTGTGATGCTGAGCGAGGTCTGAGCTCACACGGAACGCCTTTCCGCACTCGTTACACTCGTAGGGCTTTTCGCCTGTGTGGATCCTCCTGTGTTTGCTAAGGACCGAACTCTGGCTGAAGGCCTTCCCGCACACCCCACACACGTAGGGCTTCTCCCCGGTGTGGGTCCTCTGGTGCTGCAGGAGGTGGGAGCTCCGGCCGAAGCACTTCCCACACTCGATGCACTTGTACGGCCTCTCCCTGCCGGAGGCGGCCGGCTGCTGATGGAGTGGCTCGCTTGGGCTGGAGACCTGAACTTCAGGGGGGCCCACAGGACTTGGGCTCAGACAGAAGCTCTGTTCAGGTTTGCAACTTCCTTGATCAATCCACCCGGGGGGTGTTTTCTCCAGAATCACAGATAAATCCTCTGAAATGAATGGCTTCAGACTAATTTGGTTTCTTCCCTTGTTCTCACATTCTGAAACCACACATCCAAAGGGAAAATATTAACTCAAATGTTAACCCACTCAAATTTCAGCTCAGGTGTACCCCTGAAGGTGCCTGCCGAGGGATGGCCACAGAGATGTGGGACACTCGGCTGTGTGGGCTGAGAGGACAGAACAGCACAATGGTGTCAAACAAGAGAGGTGTCCAGGCTGAAAGGTGCAACCTCTAGCCTGAGGTCACTCCTGTGTGAAGTGCACTGTGGCCCATGGCAGCAGGTGACAGCCCAGCACGGCCTGAGCCCTGCCCTCCCTGAGTCCTCTGTGCACTGGGCTCCCAGAGGCCATTTGGAGCAGAAATAAATGCAGGACCATCTATGAGTTCAGGGAGCCCCACCAGACAGATGGCAATATACATGTACCGCACAGACTAATCCCAGACACAAGACCACAGACTTGTGCTCGAGGGGCTGTGAGCTCTTCATGTAGAGTGTGCTGGGGAGCAAGACAGCAGAGACAAGTCTAGGCCAGAGATGGAGCCTCTAGGGCAGTCGTGAGGACAGCAGATAAGTTTTATCTCAATAAAACTGGAGAAAATATTACACCTTTGTTGCTGATGAATAAAGTAAAACTGAGTTTGTCTCTAATTGATTAGAACAACCTGTTTCCAAGTAGACAATCATAAATACCTTTCTTCCTCTTTCCAATTTTTTTTAGCTTCAGTCTGGTGTGTGTGTGTGTGTGTGCATGTCTTAGTGTGTGGGACCCCAGCACGACATTACACAGACATGGGGATGGTGGGCTCCCTTGTTCATCGTCTCAAACAGTGTGCTTCAGCCTCACCACAGGGTCAGGTTAACCTCCTTCCACACTAGGGTGCTGCGCTCTTTTCTAAGTGAACCAGGTGACCTTCATGTTCTGCATCTCCCGGAAGTACGTGCTGGAAAGCAGAATCACAAGTGTGCACTCATCTCCAGTGGCCTCTCCTGGCTCAGTCCCGCCAACCCAGACTCCTTTCCTGGGAGAGGCCCAGGTGGAAGCCATCTGCTTACTCCCAGCCACTGGGACATGCTCAGCCCTCAGGGCAGGTGCGCCAGCTCCTCTCACTCACCTGCGCTGTCGCTGCCTAGGCCCCAGCTCTCCTTGGCCCCATGCCCGTCCAGCACCCAGGGCTCCTCCCCTCGCTCCAGCTGCGAGATCACACTGGGCTTGGTTCCTGGAAGTCCTGCTCACGGGAAGGAAGGTCTTTTGTCTAGAGCGTCCCCACCCCACCTGAGCAGCCTGCAGGTGGGAGACAGCACCAACCTCCCCGTGGAGCTGAGCACCCTGAGGAAAGTCCAAGGCCCCCGTGGTGTGGCCCCCCCCCCGGGAAGCTCACAGACACAGACTGGCCTGCTGAGGGGCCTTACCCAGCGAAACCACGTTCCCATAGGTCTCCATCATCACGTGTCGGTAAAGGCCCCTCTGGGCAGGGCCCAGCTGGTCCCACTCCTCTTGGGAGAGGAGCACGGCCACATCTTCGAAGGTCACCTTCACCTGAAATGACAGGGGCTGCTGTAGGTCAGGCTAAGTCTCCATGTCTAAGAAAGAGTGGGTGCAAGTAACATGGGCTGAGGTATACCCCCAAACTGGGGGAAAGCCCTATGGCACATCGGGGTGCCCTGGGAGCTAATGGGGTGACAGGAAGGGGCCATGGACTTCAGGGGATGTGCTGATGCTGAGGCTGCCATCAGGAGCCCTGAGCGTGGGAGAAAATGAAGCTACACAGGCCTCAGGGGCAGCTCACCTGGGGTCCTGCTGCTGGTGGCAGGAGGCTGGCTGCCGCCATTGTCCGGTCCCTGGAGTCTCTGAGGAAGATGGAACTCGAAGAAGCCTGTGGGGCTGAGAGAGAGGGGGGAGCACATGAGGAGCCTGGCCTTGCCCCACAGACTCTGACTTCTGGGAGCCCTGCCCGCTGTGAGGTCTGACCTGACTCTTCAGGAGCCACAGAAACACACCGTTCCTGGGAGGGGACCCTGGGAAGCTGGGGACACGTGTGCACCTGAGGACTCTGGGCCATCTGCCCCCGCACCAGGCCCCGCCCAGTCTGCGACAAGGGCCTATGCAAGCACATGTGCACAGGTGCCAAGCGGTCTTCTGGTCGGGTGTGGGTGCTAGGCCAGGCTGCCCACAGAGACAACCCCCGAAAGAGGAGAGGCTGGGAAGGGGTGGCTCTGCTCAAGGCCCACACTCCTGCAGGGACCCCACCCCGGCCCTGCATGCTTGGCTTGACCATGACCCTCCGTGGCTACACTGACACCTCAGCTACGCCTGGTTGTGCCTGGCAGCCTTGGTGCCTCGTGGGAGGTCGGGTTCTGATAAAGTGAGTCTGGAGTGACTCAGGAATCTGGTCTAAGCGTCTGACAGGGAGGCCTAGGCAGGTCCTGGACAACTGAAGCTGAGATATCTGTTACACTAAAGTGCTGGAAAAAAGGGGGGACCAGGAGCTGTCCTGACAGGAATGGGGTTCCCATTTTCTGGAGTGCTGACAGGGGTCTGCAACAGGACACAGAAGCCCAGCAGGCAGACTACACCAGGAACAACAGAGGCACCCATCTGGAGAATGCACTGTAGGCCACCTGGAGGGAGTGCCATAACCCTGCTTTCTCTTTAAAACACGAGATATGGGTGCCTGTTAATCCAGACACCTTTCCAGGAGAAACACTCTGAACTCACTGCAGCTGCCCCTCTATTCACCCAAAATGCCCATTTCCCCCAAACCTGTGTGTGTAAGTGCAATGCACCGCTAATAGGATTCCAATGAGTCTTCTGAAAGATGAATAAAAACACGGACAAGATCTAAAAAAGGGGACTGCAGAGAAGCAAAGCGCTTGGAACCTTTTATTATTATTATTTTGTTTTATAAGCTAAGCTTTAGGAACTTAACACCCTTGTTGGAACTGATGATGGTCTTTTTTTTAAGAGTTTAAAGTGAAAGTGAGTTTATTAGTGAAGCATGGAGACCGAGAGCAGGCTACTCCACAGGCAGAGCAGCCATTTCTGATGGTCTTAATGCAAGCATGCCTGTCCTTCCAAAGTCCCTACTCACGGTGACAAGCTGTGAGGACACCCTCTGAGTCCTCAGAACTCCCTCCCTCCCCTTCTCCTCCCACCCCCAGGTTTTCGTGCTGGAATGCCCTGTCCCCTCATGTCCATGGACACTGCCTTCCAGGGTGGAAGCACCTTCAGAAGAGGCAGTTCTGAGCCGAGTAAGTGACCACAACTATACCTGTAAGCTGCTGGATTCCCTACACTAACAACCTGTAATAGAAAACATGGGGAAAAGATTCTAGTCACAAATGGCCAAGGAACATGGTTAGCATAAACTTAGAAAGATGCTGCTGATCCTGCCCATTGCACCCGCAAAGCCTGGGCGAGAGCCAGGTGGGCCTGGAGGAGAAGGAGGCTCAGAACCGAGTGCAGGGCCCCATCTAGGACTCGAGTCGCTGTGGGGAAGACGATTCAGTACATGGTGCCAGGACAAAGGGCTCAGTGCTCCGAGAAAAACGAAACCACCTTTACACAAAGCTCAACAACTCTCTCAGAAAGTAGAGCCAAGGCAAAGAAACAAAAAAATAGGACAAAAAAGTCAGATCATCTCCTACTTTATACGGAAAGTCTAATTAATCCATTAGGCTAATTAATGAATAGGAATTAAAATTTTAAATTACATCATAAAATAACTTGAATAAAAACGCAGGTAAGTTTTCATTCATTTCAGTAGGAAGGGCCTTTCTAAATACCCGAAACAGAATGCCTGGAGGGCAGATCTGCTCACAAAATAAAAATTTTATGCACATCAAACGGGAGCAAAATCCATAAATGGGCCCAAAGACATGTAAGAATTTAATACACAATAGCAGTGGTTTTCCAAATCAATGAAAATATATTTTATTCATTAAGTAGACTTAGAAATAGCATGATTTAGAGGGGTGGGGGTGGGGTGGAGAATGAAGCTGGATTCCCAGGTCACCCCACCAAAACAAATTCCAGATGGATCCAACATTTTACAAGGATCAGAGAAAAACAAGAGTGTATTGTAAAAATTTTGGAGTGGGGAGAGCCCTTAAAACAACACAAAGCCTTAAAGGTAAATATTTGACCATTAAAAACTTGAAGTTTTCCATCTCAAAGAACCCCAAACCAAACAGAACGACCATTTGAGAAGAACGTTTTCAACGTAAATGGAAAACACGAGCTGGCATATCACAAAGGAAACACAGAGGCCAGAACACACGACAGTGTCCACGTCCTCTGTCTCCGGAACGGAAATGGAGACACTGACCTGGCGAGAAGGCGGCTCGTCGGGGAGGAGGCCCGGGCCTCGATCTCGTCCCCTCCCCGTCGCCCCGCCGGGGACCGGGGCTCACAGCCGATCGGGCCGAGAAGGCGGCCGGCAGCAGAGAAAACCCAAGCGCCGCGCGTCGGAGCCTCCGTTTAGATTAAAAACAAAAAAGCGCAGGTCGATCCCGAAAGGACACAAAGCAAATCAGCCGGGGCCTCCTCCGCGCGCACGGCAGCTACTCGCGGAAGGACTCCCACTTTTTATATTTACGACGTTTTTATTTTTCGGAAGTTATTGCCTATTATTGTCTACTACAATATTAAGCAAGTGATAAAAAAAGGGGAATATCTGCAAACTATGCTAGAAAACGCTGGTCTCATTCATTGAAAAAGGCTCTTACAAAGTAACAGGAAAAAGACGGCGTCAGTAGGAAAACGCAGGGAGGGTGTGAGATGCGGCGAGAAGCACTTTCGTCCACGGGCCCCTCAGGCGGTTTCCGGGGAGCCCGGCGCCCCCGAGGCCTACCACCCTCCCCGCCGGACCCGCCGCACCCGTCCGACCCCGGCAAGGCCCGCCGTCCGCGGGGCAGGGGCCGGGGAAGGGCCTCGGCGCGCAGGGGAGGGGAGTGGGGCCGGGGCGGGGCCAAGGTGGGGGTGGGGCTCGCTGGGGGCCGGGGAAGGGAGGGCACTGGCGCGAAGGGAGGGGGCAGTGCGTGTTCGTGGGGAAGCACCGGGTCCGTGCGGGGACGCGCCGGCTCCCGCATCCGTGAGGGGAGAGGTCCCGGCTCGCCCGCGCCAATCGGCCCTCACTCACCGTCCACACCGCAGCCTCACACCCCACGGGGCGGCCGTCCGCAGCTCCGGGACAAAGGGGACGCCCCGCCTCGCCTGTGCATCCCCCAATCCCTGGGGCCCCGCCTCCTTAGTCCCCGCCCACTCGCCTGGACCACCAATCCTAGAGCACGACATCTCCCAGCCAGACGTCGGCCCCGCCTCCTAAGTGACAGCGAGGCGCGCGCTCCGGAGCCAACTGGATCGGAGGTCTCTGCGCTGCCTAGAGAGGCCACCCGGCGCCGGGCCTCGTACTGGCCGTACTTCCGGCGGCCTCCAGGAGCTTCCGGTGCCCCCACCCACCCCGCCCAGCGCCAGCCCTGGGGACTAAGACACCTCGCTCGCGCCCGGCTTTTGGCCTCTGCGCTGGGGGGTCCCTCCTCCGCTGGTGCGGGTGGCCACTCCCTCCGTGACGTAGCTCCTGCCAACTGCTCCGTACCCAGCGAGGGCCTGGCGGTGGGCATGTTTGACAGCGACTGCCTCACTGGTGTTTACCGATCGGGGGGTGTGTGTGCGCCGTGCTCCCCGGAGGCGGTGGGCAGCACCGCGGCGCTGGCGCGCACTCCGAAGAGGCGGCCCGAGGGGGACGGTCCTGGCTGCCTGGGAGGAGCCGTGGGCCTGTTACCCGCCATCTGGCACATGTGCCGTGGGGCTCAGAGGTCTCAGGAGTAACTCAGCGGGACAGCTCGGTGCTGGAGGGGTTCGGTCCAGCCGAGGCCGAGGCAGGAGGTCAGTGGGAGGACGTGCGCGATTCTGTAGTTAGGCAGCCGGGGACACCGGGCCGGTGCTGCGCCAGCGTCCTCCTAACAGTCGTGAGCAGCAGTTTTCTCCAGGGAACTCCGTTTATCGCCCCCCCCCTCCCCCAGTGGAGCAACATCTCCGCTGCCGAGGACTGTGAAGCTCGGGGCCAAGGTCGTCCCAGACCCCGTTCCCTGGTTTACACTGCAGACCATTGGGTCATGTCCTCGCCCACTAGGTGTTAACTCCTCAAGCACAGCATTTGTCTATCGTTTCCTGCTGTATCCCAGTGAGGGCCAACAAGCACCCGCTGAAAAAAGCAAGGATCGAATTCAGGCTGGACGAGGAGAAATGTGAAGCCAGAGAGGGAGCACAGGGGTCAGCAGATTGGAGGCCTCCAGGAGGCAGAAAGACCAAGTGAGTTAGAGGTAGCAGGGCAGGTGCGGCATTTTCTAGAGTGCTACCTTGGGGACACAGGTTGGGGGCTGTTGGGGTGAGTGAGCAATGATGGGCTGTTTTTGATGGTCTCTGAGATCAGGGCAGGCAGCCCATTCTGGCCCAAGCCCATGGGTTTACCTTTTGCAAGCCTCCTACATCCTCTTTCCTCATTGAAAACAGAAGCCAAACCCTTATTTTCCCACCATATTTGCAACCCTGCCCACACCTATCCATTTCCTCTTCTCCTCCTGGAACAATGCAGGAGGGGCCTGTCCACCCATCCACCCTATGACACCACCAGGTTGAGACCTGCCAGCTGGTGACCAGGAGCCTCCTGCTGGCAAAAGTGTTGCTTTCAGATCAAGTCCCCCCTGCTCAGGGAGCGTGGACACAGCTCTGGGAAACTGAGGGCCACTCTCCACCTTCTAGGGGCACCTAGCAGGTGCTTTATAAATGTCTGGTGATGAATGGACCTGGGGCAAAACCCCCAGCCTGGGAGTTGTAGGGAGAACAGGTGGGGCAAGGAGAGAGCTGTCCTCTGTGGTGCTGACAGCCAGGACTGTAAAGCCCAGAACTGGAGGCAGGGACAGAGCCGCATGTCACTGTGCAGCAGCCCTGAGCAGGGGCTGGAGTCACAGCAGAGCTGTGATGAGAAAGCATGGTGTCAGACTATAGATAGGCAGAAAGGAAAGAGAGCAGCAGGGGAGACTTGTGTCCAGGTATGGAATGGACAGGAAGGCGAGGGATTGCTGGTAATGAGTACACACCACAGTGAGGGAGGGTGACAGCAGTCAGACCTGACATACTCTCAACCTGATTTAATGTAAACGGAACATGGATTACAGCCACTGACAAAGGACTCCCTCCTTTGTGTGACTAATTACCAAACAAAAGAATTACTGTGGTTACCTTGAAGCAAATGCCTATTTACTTTTTTTGTTATATTTGATTACAGTAATAAATTCTTCATAAATATGCAGCCTCTATCATCTTTTCCCTCCAAACAAACATGGCTCATAACATGTAAAGACAAAACGAAAAAGAACCAAAAGGTCACCTTAGGTGGCTGCAATGGCAGGAGGGAAGAGGGAGAAAGGGTGTGAAAAACACCCCCTGGAAGGTCACAGCTTTGTGAACAGACTGTGGGTGGAGGGCGGGGAGTGAGCCTCCCTGCAAGTCGGGGGCCGGCTTCACTCCCTGGTGTGGGTCAGCTGGTGCTTGAGCAGCTTTGAGCGCTGGCTGAAGGCCTTCCCACAGGCAGTGCAGTCGTAGGGCTTCACTCCCGTGTGAATCCTCTGGTGCTGGATAAGGACTGAGCGCTGACTGAAGGACTTCCCACACTCAGTGCACTTGTAGGGCCTCTCACCAGTGTGGATGATCTGATGTTGAATGAGATGTGAGCTCTGGCTGAAGCCCTTACCACATTCAATGCATGTGTATGGCTTCTCTCCAGTGTGAACTTTCTGGTGGTGAATGAGGTTTGAGCTTCGGTTGAAGGCTTTACCACACTGGTTGCACTCATGGGGTTTCAATCCATTATGGATTCTCTGATGCTGAATGAGAGTTGAACTCTGGCTGAAGGTTTTTCCACACTCGGTACATTCATAGGGTTTCTCTCCAGTGTGAACTCGTTGGTGAAGGATAAGGTTAGAGCTGCGGCCAAAGGTCTTCCCACATTCCTGACACTCGTAGGGCTTGTCACCCGTGTGCACACCCTGGTGCTGAATGAGGGCGGAGCTGTGGCTGAAGGCCTTCCCGCAGACGCCACACTCATAGGGCTTTTCTCCCGTGTGGATTATCTGGTGCTTTCTGAGCACTGAGCTGTAACTAAAGGCCTTTCCACACACATTACACACATGAGGCTTCTCTCCAGTGTGAATTCTCCGATGTTGAATGAGGCTTGAACTCTGACTGAATGCCTTCCCGCAGTCACTGCATTTATAGGGTTTCTCTCCTGTGTGAACCCGGTGATGCTTAATGAGATTGGAGACCCGGCTGAATGGCTTGCCGCACTCATTACACTCATAAGGTCTCTCTCCAGTGTGTACCCTCTGGTGCTTCCTCAGATGAGAGCTCTGGCTGAATGCCTTCCCACACTCTTTACACTCAAAAGGCTTTTCGCCTGTGTGAATCCTGTGGTGTTTGATGAGGTTGGAGCTCCGTCTAAAGGCCTTCCCACAATCGTTGCACACATAAGGCTTCTCCCCAGAATGAATTCTCTGATGTTGGATAAGGTTTGAGCTCCGCCTAAAAGCCTTCCCACACTCACTGCATTCATAGGGCTTCTTGCTCATGTGAGACTTCTGGTGCTTCTTAAGGCTGGAATTCTGGCTGAAAGCTTTTCCACAGTCATTGCAAACGTAAGGCTTCTCTCCACCATGGGTGACCTGATGCCTAATGAGGTCTGAGTGCACATGGAAGGCCTTTCCACATTCGCTGCACTGGTAGCGCTCACTCACAGGAGACCTCCCATGATTTTTAAGAACTGAATTCTGGCTGAGGGCTTTTCCGCATTCATTACCTACGAAGGACTTCTGTCCAGTGTGCATGATCTGATGCTGAATTAGATCAGTGTTTCCTCTGAAGGTTTTCCCACACTCATTACATATGAAGGTGCTTTCAGCTGTGTGGGGACCCTCGTGGCTAGTGAGGTCCATGCTGTGTTGGCCACACGTGTACAGATGTGGCCTCTCTTCCACAGAGATTCCTTGATATGCCGCTGGGTGTTGGCTCTGACTAAAGTCTCTCTCAAAATCATCACAGTGCATCTCTCTCTCCCCTAAGGGGCTGGCAAGGAGCACTGCCACTGGCGTGAGGTCCTCCTCTCCGAAGAGGGACTGCGCCTGGCTCGTGTCATCAGGGACTCCCCAGTCTCTTTCTAATACGTCCTCACAGAGTTCTCCAAGCTCAGGTGCCAGGGAAACATCACTGGTACAGCTTTCTAATATTTCTGCCTTTGATTCTAAATCCTCAGAAACATCTTCCTTCTGAAGAAACTCCTTGCCCTCAATCCTGGTGTCCCAATCTGAAATGACAAACATAAAGTCACTTGGAAGGAAACGGGAAAATACAGTCTGGTGGGACCCACTGGGGGTGGTAGTCCCAGATCTGTCAAAGGGACCAGGGAGGGTCAGGGAAGTTCCAAAGGGACAAGGTAGTATGGCAAGTGAACACCAACCTTTAGCCACCTGCCCCAGTACCCACATCTCAGGAAATCACCTGAAGTCTATCTATTGGTTTAGGCTAATCATGTCAAACTCAAAGGTGAACACGGACCAACTAAACAAGGTTTAATTTATGTGTCCCAAAAAAACTCAAAACAAAACAAAAAAACCTTCAATTTTCATGGAAACGTAGGTTGATTTCGATAGAGACATGCTAAATACAAAGGGCTGAAATAAATGAGTAATTGTTAACATAAAATAATATGACATTTTAATAAAAATTAATATTTTTTTCTTGAACATTAAGTTATCAGACACTGAATAACTGCACAAATAAGCGTAACGCAAATAAACCCATCTTTCTTTTTCTCTGAAAGCGAAATATTTCCTGTTGTGAACACCAAACAAGTCAGCACAAGACTAATGATGTGCAGTCGGTTGCTAAAATATTCGCTGCTAGCATTCGTGGAGAGAAATGGTGTGCCAGTGGGTAAGGGAAATGAATGCAACAGGATTATAGTAATCAATCGTTAGTGAACGTTGTAGTTCACTATTAATAATTATGTATAACAGGATATTGTAAAAATTAAGTCACAAAATTTTTATTAAAATGTTTCTTACATACTGTTATATTGGCTGGGTCACAAAAATATTCGTTGTGGGCTGCATGCGGCCTGTGGGCTGTGAGTTTGACATGCTTGGTTTAGGCCAAAGTCCCAGGGGCCCCTTGACTGCCCTTCTTCTCACCCACAGCAGGTCATTAGCAAGTCCTGTTGTCTGTATCTTGGCGTGTGTCCCAAACCCAGGCACTCACCCCTCCCACCTGTACAAGGAAAACATTACATGCCCTGCATGACATTGTAAACATTTCACCCATTCTTCTTTTCCATGATGCACATTGTAAGCTTCTTGAGCCCATGTTGTTCACTCAGTGCTAACTAGTGGCTTCTGGGCTTTGCTGTGGGGCAGTCACTATGGGGGGAGGTGGGCCCAGAGAAGCAAAGTTGGTTCCAAGTGTGTGGTGTGGACTCCTGTGCAGTCTCAGATTCTGTCCTTTTTAACACAGGAGGCTTCAGAGACCGTGCCCTGTCCTGCCAAAGCCACCTTTACCTTCTAAAACCTGCAAATGTGACTGGTGTCCGCTGAACAATTTCTTGCCCTGGTACAATGTTTAGGCGGCTGTGTCCATCTTTCTGAAGGTTCCATGGCACAGCAGAAGGGTTTTGGCACCTCCCTCTTGTCTCTTCATGCCTGAAGGAACAAGGAACCCTCGTTCTCCTGAGTCTCTCATTTGAATGAAGATCTTGAGTCTTTATCTCATTCAAATTGTGACACCCAGGCCATACTGCTGCTGTCTTCTCCTGCCTGGACATTGAGTCAAGCCCCTGGCCTCCCACCTTCCTCTCCTGCCCATAGGCAGCCTGGTGAAGGCAGAGAACTTCATCCTTCTAGTCCCTCCCTGAGCTCACCCCAACCCTGCTGTTGCTGTTTCCCAAGCATGGTAGATACCCTCCCCTAGGGTCTGCCTTGTGTGGAACACACCTCACTGGAAAGGCCTTCTCTGACCACCACTCCTCCTTGTTGTCTCCTGCAGCCCAGACTGTGCCCCAACAGGGCTCACGTCCCAGGACTGGGGCAATCCCTTGTCTGGCCATAGTCAGTAGTGCTAAGGGGATCGGTAAAGGACACCCCTCTTGCACTTCCCAGCCTCCTTGGGCCCGTCACCTTCCAACCTGTCCTTCAATTCAGGTTAACACCACCTGGAACTTTAGGAATTTGCTACCACAATAGCACTGTCTCCCTGGCTCGTCTGGATGCTTCTGTTCTCAATGCAGACCTGGCATAGCTACATGCTCAGTCTGTCTGCCCACCACACCCATGCATCACCCAACCCATGGTCCAGACACACTATGCTGTGGCAACCCAGGATCAGGAGCCCGAGGTGTCCAGGGAATGTCTACATGCTCCTGGGCTCCGCCTCTCCTCTCTGACATACACATGACTGCCCCACACCATCTCTGCCCTTAGCCCAGCCTTCCTTGGCCACAGTTTCTGACTAGGGTACTCCGTTCAGATGTCCCAAGTATAACCGTCCCATGTAGGACACAAGGATGTCCTCTTGTACAACAGCCCTCATCAGATCCCAGTAAAGAAAGCTAATACTGAGTAACCATCCTGATCGCCACTGAGAGGTGCACAGAAGAGCTAAGCTAGTGAGCGGTTAGGAAGGACTCTCTGGTCAGGCTCTAAAGAGGATGGAAGCAGCTGGGCAGGAAGACAGAAGACAGAGTGGGCAGGACCAAGACCTGGCAGAGCTCTGAGGGAAGAGGACTATCACCACCCGGTGGTTGGGCCAGACAGGGATCATCTGGCAACCATCACACTGCACCCCTCTATGTCAGGCGGGGAAACCGAAGTGTCACACTCAGTGTACCAGGGCAGCCAAGGTCCAGGCCAACTTCCTTTCTGGCCTCTAGCCTTGGACCCTGAAGTTCATGAAGCACTCCACCCCTAATTATAACACAGATAACTAATGGGGATCGCAGGGTGACACAAAGTCCCCTCAGAATGAGGGCACCAGTGGGGAACTAGGTCCCAGTACCTGGCTGCTGATGGTGAGGGGGGGTGGTTCCCAGCTCAGTGTCACTGCAGTAGAGTGGATCAGAGAATGCAGATGCAGGGTGGGTCACGGTGGTAGCATCACTCACACAGGCCTGGGCTGAAGGGGTCCAAGGGGACGGTCCAGGAACTGAGGGCTCCATTTCTGCCTCTTCGGGGCGAGCTCTGAGGCTGGGCATGACTGGGACCTGGAGGCCAGAAAGGACACTGTTGAGTGTGCAGGAGGGCAAGCCCCAGGGACCATCCTCCCCCCCTGCAGCCCAAGGCCTGAGGGGAACCTGGTGCTGGGTCTCGGGCATCACACCACATTCCCTGACCCTGGATCCAAGTGGAGTGTCAGCCACCCACAGGGACAGACTCATGAGCCAGAGCCCCAGGTGGGCAAGGTGGGTACACAGTGCCCTGTGGGCACACGGGAAGAGCCCAGGCCTGCCATGACAGGCAGAGAGCAGCCCCACAGAGCCTTCACCCACTGTGGGCCCGCCCTCATTCCTGACAATGCCCTGAAGGTGGACCACCTGGCCCACTCACAGGAGGACCAGCAGCCCCAGATTTTGGGTAGCCAGGGGCAGCCTGTGCTGCATACAGGTGCATGGTCATCATGGTGGCATCCCAGTGGTCAGTTCTGTCAGAGCTGGGCCCTCCTGGCAGCATCCACAGTAGATATCCTCATCACCTCCCTCCTGGGCTATCCTCTCTGCACCAGTGGCTCCCTCCAAGGTTCTTCATCTCCCTCTTCGCATTGGTGCTCCAGGGTTCACTTCTGTGCCTACTCCAACTTCCTGTTAATTTGTCCAGACGGGAGGCATCTACAACGCTTATCCTGTAAAGACTCCCAAACTGGGCTCATCTCTTCAGCCCTAACTGTTCCCTCTGAGCAGGAAGACAAAACATTCCCACCTGGATAGACACACGACAAAGTGTCACACTCAGGACACCAGGGCAGCCAGTCCAGGCCAACTTCCTTTCTGGCCTCTAGCCTTGGTCCCTCAAGTTCATGAAGCACTCTGCCCCTAATTATAATACAACTAATGGGGATCGCAGGGTGACACAAACAAAGTCCCTCCAGAAGGAGGGCACGAGTGGGGAACCTGGTCCCAGTACCTGGCTGCTGATGGTGAGGGGGGGTGGTTCCCAGCTCAGTGTCACTGCAGTACAGTGATACTGAGTCCCCCACCCATCCTACTGCTCCATCTTTGTGCAAATCCAGTACGTCCAGTAGCTCACCCAGGAGTTGGGCAACACCCCTTACTTAGCTCCTTTTTCACACTGTACCATCAATAGGTACATTGACCCCTCTACCATTGCCTGCCAACCTATGGACTGGATTTAAAAATTTTTTTTTTTTTTTTTACTGATTTGAGAGAGGGAGGAAGAAAGGGAGGTGGGGAACAGTCATTTGTTGTTCCACTTATTTATGCATTCAATTTTGATTCTTATATGTGCTTTTACATAAGCCTTTTGTATCAGAACGATGCTCTAACTGAGCTGCCTGGCCAAGTTGGATTTTTCATCTTGGAAACATCTTTTCAGTGTTTCCCCAACAACCACCATATGCCGATCAGGGTTTGTCTGGGGATGTTGTGTGGATACAGCAGTGAGAGTGACTCAGGGACTCAGTGGGGAGACAGATCATAGCAAATGCATCAGTGAGATGGGCAAGTGTTCTGGGGAGAGGCAGCAGGGGAGGGGCGGGGCCCTGGGGCTGGGGAGCATTTAAACCAGGTGCAGAGAAGGGTTTTAGGCCAGACCTGCTTAGAAAGGTGGAAGAAGGCATGCGTGAGATGGGACAGAAGTGTGGATGGAGCTCAAAGACAGGATTACTGGGGAGGCAGCCCATAAGAAGCCTTGGCTGTCTATGGTGAGGTACCAGCCACATTTCTATGTTACGAAAGAGACAGAACTAACGAACCATGCCAGGAAGATTAGCTTGGTAAAGGTGGTAAGGAGGACGGCATAGACGAAATTCAAAGCAGGGACAGCACTGACTTAAGACACCTGTCCATGTGGCAGCAGAACAGAGCAGATGTTGCTTCCATGGTACGTGTGTGTGCGCGCGGGGGTCGGGTATCACGCTCCCTCTCCGAAGGGGAGACTCGGTCATTTGCAATATTCAAGCAGTTCATTTAATTTTAAGATTCTTGAAATCATTATCACTGCCACCAAATGGGCACAACCATATGGCTCAAAATTCAAAAGGTAGAAAAGGACTTAGGAAGCATCTCCCAGCCAGCCACTCAGCCCCCTTCCCAGTTTCTAATGTCCCCTTCCGTATTATTCTAAGCTACATTTTGTCTTTTCACTATAAAGTGTAACAAACTGTGGTCATTTTAGATCTTGTTCTTCTCACCCCAGTACATGTGGCATCTTTGCCAGGAGGACATATAGACCCAATCTGTGGTGGCCAGAATGCCCGTCTCACCCATGTCCACAGCCGAATGCCTGGAATCTGTGGATACGCTACATTACACAGCAACACAGACTCTGCAGAGGGAATTGAGGTTATGCGCCCGGGTTTCCTGAACCCCAAGAAATGACATGCGTGGTCGCTGACTATGAGCCACAGGGGTCACGTGCAAGGACTGGGGCCTCCAGGAGATAAAGGAGTCAGCGAGGAAACATGCCCTCAGGGCAACGACCTCGAGAAACTGGATGCTGCCGCTGAACTTGGAAGCAAATTCTCAGGGCTCAACCTGGTGCTGAGCAGGGACAAGTGGAAGGACAAGCAGTCACCAGTCCAGCACAGGCATCCACAGGAGGGCAGGACCCACCCCCACCCCACTCCCACTCCCACGAGAGAGCAAATTCCCCCGACTCCCCAGAACCCCTTCTCCGTCCGGAGAGCGAATCCACCACGGACGAGGCCTCCAAGCGCTGCCTCCGGTGCTGCGCGACAGCCCACCTTTCGCCGAGTCCCCGCGGCCCTTCCTCCCCCCAAGCCCACGCTCCGGGACAGCACTCACCGCCCAGCTGCCCAGTCACTCTGCGGCCGCTGCGCCAGGGGGTCCCGCTGCCCGGCTCCGGACAGGAAGGTCACCCGCCGCGGTGCACCCTCGCAGAGCGTCACCCAACCCCCCACGAGGGCTCGGACCCGCCCCGGCCCAGCAGACCCCGCCCCTCGCCCGCGGTTCCCACGCCCCGCTCCCGTCTGCGCTAGACAGTCCGGGGGAGCACCCACCGCGTGGGCACGGACATCACGCGGGACAGTGGTCGGCACGGTCCGGGGGTCGCTCTGGGAAGCGGCAGTGCTGCGGCCGCTCAGTGGCTCGGCCGGGAGGCGGACTCCGGAAGTCCCGCCCCCACTTCCTGTCGGAGGGCCGAGCCGGTGTTGCCGCTCTAGGCGGCTGGAGGCTGCAGCGACGCGGAGGGTCCGCCCCGGACCCCAGCGTAGACGGAGTTCCCAGCCGGGTCGCCGCAGACAGAACCCGTCCATGCAACTAACGGGGTGGTAACTAAATAGAAAAAACACCGATTAGAAATGCAGGTAGAATGAGATATACCTCTGTGTGGACTTTGATACGCAACTTCTACAATCTGAACAGACTGTAGGTTGATAGAAAAACAAGACTGCACGTGCAAGTCCTGAATCCCTCAATCAAATGATTACAACCAATAGATGGAAAAACTCAAATTCCTCAGACATTATACACTTCCTGAAACTCTTCATGGGACATTTACAAAAATTGATGATACACTTAGACATAAAGAATACCAATATTTTACGGTATGCATTATACAGGCAGATTAAACTTTCAAAATTAGAAATACAGAAAAAGCTGATTTAAAAACCTTAAAGCATTGTAATTTACAAGACAGTATCTACATAACCTTTGGATAAAAAATGATACTAGCTGGGCCTTACCTGGTTTTTCTTAGTAGTTAGAGCGTTGGCTCAAGGACGGAAGGGTCTCAGATCCCACTTCTAGGAATATATCCTAAGAAACCCGAAACACCAATCAGAAGAGTGTATACACCCCTATGTTCATAGCAGCACAACTTTTGATAGCTAGGATCTGGAAACAGCCCAAGTGTCCATCAGTAGATGAGTGGATAAAAAAGCTGTGGTACATTTACACCATGGAATACTATGTAACAGTAAAAAAAGAAGGATCTCTACCCTTTGAAACAGCATGGAGGGACCTGGAGAATATTATGCTAAGCGTAATAAGCCAGTCAGAGAAAGACAAGTATCACATGATCTCACTCATATGTGAAATCTAATGAATAAAATAAACCGATGAATAAAATAGATCCAGAGACATAGAAGCATAGAACAGACTGAGGAATCTCAGAGGGAAGACGGGGAAGGGTGAGTGGGTGGGAAGACATCAAGCAGAGAACTTGTATGCATATATACATAACCCATGGACACAGACAACAGGGTGGTGAAGGTCTGGGGTGGAGGGTGGGGGTGGGGTGGGGGTGGGGTGGGCTAGAAGGGGTCAATGGGGGAAAAAGGGGGACATGTAATACTTTCAACAAAAATATTTTTAAAAAATCAAAACATGCCCTAACCGGTTTGGCTCAGTGGACAGAGCGTCGGCCTGTGGACTCAAGGGTCCCAGGTTCAATTCCGGTCAAGGGCATGTACCTTGGTTGTGGGCACATCCTCAGTGGGGAGTGTGCAGGAGGCGGCTGATCAATGTTTCTCTCTCATCGATGTTTCTAGCTCTCTATCCCTCTCCCTTCCTCTCTGTAAAAAAATCAATAAAATATTTATAAAAAAATCAAAACAGGTGTTTTTATTGGATTTTGTTAAGTTTGTTAAGTGTATAGGCTTATTTGGAGGAAAATTAATACCCTTATAATAGTAAATTTTCCAAATACAGTAATATAGAATGTCTCTTCATTCATTCAAGTTGTCTATTTTGTTGTTGTTAATCCTCACCTGAGAATATTTTTTCCCATTAATTTTTAGAGAGAGTGGGAGGGAGGGCGAGAGAGGAAGAGAGAGACATTGATTTCAGACACATCATGGTTTGCCTCTCCCACGTGCCCTAACTGGGGCCTGGGATTGAACCTGCAACCCAGGTACATGCCCTTGACCGGGAAATCGAACCCACGATCCTT
>NW_005872146.1:88865-89794 GCF_000147115.1 Myotis lucifugus
GAGGCCTCTTTTTCGTGGGCTGCTCCTCGTGAACCTCTCGTGCTCCCTTTTCTTAGACCCGGGGACATCCTGCTCGGGAGACACCGGCGGCCCCAGCCCCAGGGCCGCCCGCTCGCTACGTAGTCTCTGGTTCCTCGGGCCGCTCCCCGCCCCCCCAGTCCTTCCTCTGTTCGGGTTCACCCCGTTTGTCCCTGTTTAGGACACCCCGTGTGCAGTGACGACACCTCCAGGGCGCCTCCCGTAGGCGGTGAAGGCGAAGCAGCTTCTAGGAAGCAAAAGAAGAAGAAAAGCCGGAATGGGGCCTCCGTGTCGAATGGAGCCGGGAAGGCCTGCGAAAAGCCGGCCCCAGAGGAGTCCCTCCCAAGCCCGGAGGCCCAGGCAAGGAAGGTCCTCCGTCGGGGAGGATGGAGGCCCCGGGTGCATTCTGGGTGCGAGTCCCCCAGGGTTTGCGGGAGTTAAGGCAGGGCGGGCGCCTCAGGGTGCTGGTAGCCTCACAACCACTGTCTCTGTCTCAGGCGGAGCAGCTGGCTCGGGAACTGGCCTGGTGCGTGGAGCAGCTGGAACTGGGCCTCAAGATGCAGAGACCCAGCCCGAAACAGAGTGAGAGGCCCTTTTGGAGAGTTGGGTGGAGGTGAACTGACAGGACTGGCCTGCAGTTGCTGGCCAGGGGTTGGACTTGCTGCTTTTGCGTAGGAGGTGAGGATGGAGGAGGTCTCTAGTCCTTCGTTTTTATCTGCAGAAGAGCAGGGCTATTGGGGCAATCCGAACCCTGCGCAGCGAAAGAATCCCTCTGCCCCGCAAGAGGCAGCTGATGCGCTCCTTGTTTGGGGGATTACAGGGCTCAGATGGAAGCCGAGTGGCGCGAAGCCCTGCGGGCTCTCAAGACTGGTGAGGGAGCTGGGAACGGACTCAAAGCCTGGGGAGTGAAA
>NW_005872146.1:90088-101983 GCF_000147115.1 Myotis lucifugus
CAGAACTCAGGCCTCCCTGGGGGCGGCAAGGGTAGGAAGAGTCGGTGAATTTCTCTGTGCTTCTCCATGGGGTGTGATGATGATACCTACCCTAAAATTTTGAGAAGTAAATCGGTTCATTTATACAAAGTGGTTGTAGTTGTGTGGGTCCAGTTGGCGTTAGCTGCTATTGCTGTCTGACACTCTGTCCCCTCTCCCACAGCAGCCCAGTCAGCCCGTGTGCAGCCTGTAGGTGAGGCCACCAGGAAGAAGAGCCGAAGGGTCTGCAGGCCCCGCCCAGAAAGGGGAACCAAGGCCACCCTGGACATTCCAGATGAAGAGTTTAGGTTCAATTTCTTTTAGCCTCTCCTCCCATCCTGCAGCTGCCCCCCCCCCCCCCAGGGTGTAGGGGTTTGCCTGGAGCTCACTTAGTTGGAGGGATGTGGGGTTGGTCTGTTCACCTGGTGCCATGGCTGCTGGTCAGATGTGAGGCCAGCATATTGAATACTGTCTGACAAGCACAAGGCCCCATTTGTAGGTTTTCAGATGAATGGTTCCTGCTGCTAGAAGAGGGAGGTCTATTTAAAAGGCTTCTGCAGTAAACTGGTGTCAGCATGTTGCAGGAACGTCTTGCTCAGTTTTCAGGGTTAGATTATGTGGCTGAGGGTGAGAGGGAAGCTGCATAATTGCACATTGGTGCTCACTTAGGAAAGGCATGCTGTTACACTGGATGGTGCTTAGGTAAAGAAAAAAATAGTAAAAATAAAAACAAAACAATAAAAATGGATGAGAGAGTGTGTGCTAATTGCCTGTGTTAGACAAAGTGCAGATGATGCCAGTGTCGGGCACTGGAGTCCAGGCTCATCCCAGTGCGGTCCTTTGTGTTGTCTTCCTCCTGAGCAAGGGCCACCCGCAGGGAGCAGTGTGGCCCCACAGGCCAGCCTTTGTTGTGAGCTGACCAGGCCAGAGTCCCAGGGCTTGTGCTGCAGTGACTCAGGTTTTGCAGTTGTCTCAATCCTCAGTGGCTTTGATGCTGTCTTTCTTGGTCTCTCAAATTTGCATCCCATATTAGATAGATATCTTTTTTTTTAAAATATATTTTATTGATTTCTTACAGAGAGGAAGGGAGAGGGATAGAAAGTTAGAAACATCGATGAGAGAGAAACATCGATCAGCTGCCTCCTGCACATCTCCCACTGGGGATGTGTCTGCAACCCAGGTACATGCCCTTGACCGGAATCGAACCTGGGACCTTTCAGTCCGCAGGCCGACGCTCTATCCACTGAGTCAAACCGGTTTTGGCGCTAGATAGATATCTTAAAAAATACTAAAGAACATTCAGTTAGCCCCCAAAATCTCTGTTTTCTGTTTTTGTACCTGAAGTTTTTTAGAATTTATTGCAGTAATACTGGTTAATGAAATTATACAGCTTTTAGGTACATGATTCTACAACTTATCATCGGTACAACTGTATTGTGTGTTCACCACCCCAAGTCAAATCTCCATCACCATTTATCCGCCCCCCTCCATACTCTCCCACCTTCCTCCATCCCTCCTCCCCCTGGCAATCACCACACTGTCCAGGAGGCTTTTTTTTTCTTTTTTGCTCAATACCACCCACTTCAACGTCCAGCTTCCTCCAGGTCTCATCCTGACTGATGCTTGAGCCTCCAGGGTTAGTCCCAACACTCCGTGGAGTGATCTATCATGCCGGGTACTATTTCTCTCATCCATCACTTTATTATGCCCAGGACACAATGTGAAGGCTGGTGGGTGAGGCCTCACAGAGCGCCTGCACATTTTCATGCTCCTGACTGACATCTGATGTGGCCCCCTCCCCCTGTTCCAGTCTTGCTGCTCCTGAAGTAACCACATTAATCCTGCATCAAGGTCTTTACTGGCTTCTGGGAGAGTAAACAGCTTTAAGAAAGTAACTGCCCTGGACAGAGTTGCTCAGTGGTGAGTGCTCGCACACTAAAGGGTGGCTGGTTTGATTCCCAGTCAAGGGCATGTACCTGGGTTTCAGGTTTCACCCCCGGCCTGGAGGGGGCGTGTGCTCAGGAAGCAGCCAATCAAGTGTGTCTGGCATGGATGCTTCCCTCCCTCCCATTTTTAAAGAAAACAAAAACGGAGGGGCCCAGTTGAGCGCTGTGTCATGTTGCTGGGCTTCACAGAAAGTCCCCCTACCAGGTTGGACTTTGGGAAGCACAACACACTGGGAAAGTTGCCTTTGAAGACCAGAGATGGGAGTGTGCTGTCTGCCCTCTGTGAGCCACCGTCCAGCTGCCTTATCCATTTTTGTTGTTAATCCTCACTGGGTATTTTCCCATTGATTTTTAGAGATAGTGGAAGAGAGAGGGAAAGACAGAAACATCGATGTGAGAGAGACACATCCATTGGTTGTCTCCTGCAGAAGCCCCGGGCCCAGGCCGGAGAGGAGCCTGCAACCGAGGCATGTGCCCTTGCCTGGAATCGAACCCGGGAGCCTTCAGTCCACAGGCCGACCGTCTATCCATTGAGCCAAACTAGCTGCTCACACTTGGCTTTCCTTTGTTGCTGCGACTTTTATTTCTCAGGCAGGAGCCACAGCCACCCCTGCGTCTCTCCTGTGTCTTGTGTGCTGAGCCCTTTTGTGTGTTATATTCCCCAGGTTAAGTGAACGTTGCCCTAAAAATGATGTGTTTTAGCTGTAAGCACATGGCCCCGTGACTGGTATTGCGGCCGTCGACCGACCCTCTGCTGCTCTCTTGTGGCCATTGCAGAAAAACACACTGTGCTTCTGTCCTTGGTGCTGAAATTTCAGGTCCCAAAAAACTCGAAAAAGAAAACCCAGAGGCCCTAACTGGTTTGGCTCAGTGGATAGAGCGTCGGTCTGCTGACTCAAGGGTCCCAGGTTCGATTCCGGTCAAGGGTATGTACCTTGGTTGCGGGCACATCCCCAGTAGGGAGTGTGCAAGAGGCAGCTGAATCGATGTTTCTAACTCTCTATCCCTCTCCCTTCCTCTCTGTAAAAAATTAATTTTATATATATATAAAAAAAGAAAACCCAGAAAATCCTGGAGGCTTTCCGGTGCGGCAATCATTTCGTCGCTGAATGGACTGAAGTGACAGGTGTGATTTGTGACCTGTTTCCAGCCCAGCCCTGGCAAAGGAGGCCTCAGAGAGCGCTGCCCTGGCCTGGTGACGCGGTGCGTTCAGGATGTGAGCTCGTCCCCTGTAGGGGGCATTGTTGAGGCAGTGAGTCATTCCCCAGGAGGCCGCCATTGTGGAGCATCCAGTCTGTCCTTTAGAGTTGCAGGGGTATGGCGAGAACATGTTATTCCCGCGATGGTGAGCGAGAGGCGGCCATTGTTGAGGCCCCCAGTGACCTGGAAGCCGCTATGATTGAGGCAGGCATTTCCTTGGGGATGGCCATGCCTGAAGAAGCAGCCAGCCATCAGTCCCAGGGAGGCTGTCATGGCTGAGGGTGGAGCTAGACGCAGTCAGTTTTTATAATGGGAACGTGTTAGTTCCACTAGAAAAAGATTCTGCTGAATGGCTTGGTGCAGAAACCTTTTTAAAAAAATTTAGTAAAAAGTTATTTTTATTATTTTAGAAAGGGAGAGAGAAATATCCATGCTGAGAGAGAATCCTTGATGAGAGAATTCCCTGAAGTCACTGCTATGGCTGTGGGTTGTGCACCACTTGCATGTTGTGGACCAACATTCGCGAGTATAAGACCATCGACTCCAATTAGGTCTTAAACAGCAAGCGAGGATTTATTGAACTGGCCAGTGACTGCCACAGGCTTTCTCCTCCTGCAGCAGCTCTGAGCTTGGTGCTCGGCGAGGTTTTATTCACAGAAAACTACAACCGTCCTTGATTTACAGTTACAAGGGTCTAATTAGGACCTTGACGCGCAGATGTCTGGGAGTGGGAAACTTGGAGTTATGCCTGGTTACCTATCCTTGACCCCATCCTTGTTAAAAAGTTTTTAGTGACATTCAATTCATCACAGCACGTATATGCTTATGACACAAACCTTTCAAGAAGCTGTGAGCCAATTCCTTTGCAAAAAGTATCCTCTGCTCCCCTCTTGTGGCCTTTTAAAGAATAACACCTCCATCTTCTGTCCGTGCTGCTGAAATTTTAGCTAATGTTCTTTGAATTTGATGAAGACTTCTACTCAAAAAAACACAAACAGCCCTGACCGTTTTGACTGAGTGGATAGAGCGTCGGCCTGCGGACTGAAGGGTCCCAGGTTCGATTCCAGTCAAGGGCATGTACCTTGATTGCGGGCACATCCCCAGTAGGGGGTGTGCAGGAGGCAGCTAATGGATGTTTCTCTCTCTATCCCTCTCGCTTCCTCTGTGTAAAAAAATCAATAAAAATATTTTTAGAGAACCAAGATGGTGGCATAGGTTAACGCCGGAGTTTGCTGCCTTGAACAACCACTTCAAAAATACAACTAAAAGACGGAACGGACATCATCCAGAACCACAGGAAGGCTGGCTGAGTGGAAGTTCTACAACTAGGAGGAAAGGAAACCATACAAGACTCAGAGGAGGCGCAGTGCTGAAGTGAAATACTAAGGTGCGGAGTGCATGTGGAGTGGGCCGGTGGCGGAGGGTGCGGTTGTTGTTTTCAATCGGGAGGGAGTTTCAGACTCTGAGCTCCAGATCCGGGCGAGTCTCTAGGGACCCAGACTCAAATGGGAGAAGTGGAAAGGCAGCTTTCTCTCTGAGGTTTGCAGCGGTTGCAGAGCCGCTGGGGATGGAACTGAGAGCAGCCATAACTGCTCGCTCCGCCCGCCCTGTGGATCCCCTGGGACCCGCCCGGCCCAAGCCCTGCACAGAGGCATTTGCCAGATAGCCTCAGGCAAAGGCTAGATTAGCACCGCCCTAGAGATTCAGCACAGAAGCTCTCCCACTGCAGGCACAGCTGACTCTCATAGCCCGTTAGCCTGGAGGTCAATTCACCCCCAGTATTGCCGACCACAATCAAGGCTTAACTACAACAAGACTGCACACAAAGACCACAGGGGGTGCACCAAGAAAGCATAAAAAATGCGGAAACAAAAAAACATGACAGAAATGGAGGATATAGAGCTAAAAAACGCACTTTTAAGGGCTTTCAATAATTTGCTAGAAACTGCCGATAAACTTGATGAGAGCCTTAAGAAATCTAATGAGACCCTCGATGTTGTGATAAAGAACCAACTAGAAATTAAGCATACACTGACTGAAATAAAGAATATTATACAGACACCAACAGCAGACCAGAGGAGTGCAAGAATCAAGTCAAAGGTTTGAAATTCGAAGAAGCAAAAAACACCCAACCGGAAAAGCAAAATGAAAAAAGAATCCGAAAATACGAAGATAGTGTAAGGAGCCTCTGGGACAGCTTCAAGCGTACAAACATCAGAATTATAGGGGTGCCAGAAGATGAGAGACAGCAAGATATTGAAAACCTATTTGAAGAAATAATGACAGAAAACTTCCCCCACCTGGTGAAAGAAATGGACTTACAGGTCCAAGAAGCGCAGAGAACCCCAAACAAAAGGAATCCAAAGAGGACCACACCAAGACACATCATAATTAAAATGCCAAGAGCAAAAGACAAAGAGAGAATCTTAAAAGCAGCAAGAGAAAGAAACTCAGTTACCTACAAGGGAGTACCCATACGACTGTCAGCTGATTTCTCAACAGAAACTATGCAGGCCAGAAGGGAATGGCAAGAAATATTCAAAGTGCTGAATATCAAGAACCTACAACCAAGATTATTTTATCCATCAAAGCTATCATTCAGAATTGAAGGTCAGATAAAGAGCTTCACAGATAAGGAAAAGCTAAAGGAGTTCATCACCACCAAACCAGTCTTATATGAAATGCTGAAAGGTATCCTTTAAGAAGAGGAAGAAGAAGAAAAAGGTAAAGATACAAATTATGAACAACAAACATGCATCTATCAACAAGTGAATCTAAGAATCAAGTGAATAAATAATATGATGTAAAGAATGAACTGGTGATTGTAATAGAACCAGGGACATAGAAAGGGAATGGACTGACTATTCTTGGGGGGGAAAGGGGTGTGGGAGATGCGGGAAGAGACTGGACAAAAATCATGCACCTATGGATGAGGACAGTGGGTGGGGAGTGAGGGCGGAGGGTGGGGCGGGAACTGAGAGGAGGGGAGTTATGGGGGGAAAAAAAGAGGAACAAATGTAATAATCTGAACAATAAAGATTTCATTAAAAAATATTTTTAAGAAAATACAAACAAACCAACAAAGAAAGACCACAGAAAACCGTAGAAAATGATGGAGGCTGTCCAGGGTGCCATTCTTTTTTCCCTGGATGGACTGAAGTCACGGGTCTGGATTTTGCACCCGTTCGGGTACCATCCCTGGAAAGGGAGGCCTTGACTGCTGCAGTGACACGGGGAAGCTGTGCGTTCAGTATGTCAGTCCGTAACCTAGAGGCTGCCATGATTGAAGCAGTCAGTTCTGGGGAGGCCACCGTTAACCATGCTGCCAGTACTGGACAGGTCACCTTTACTGAGGCAGCCAGTCAGCCGGAGGCCGTTGTGATTGCGGCAGCCAGTCCCTTGGATGACCCCATTATGGAGGCAACCAGACTGTGCAGTGAGGTGCAGGGGTATCGGGAGAAGGTGTTATTCCCGCTCGACTCAGCGGCCCCTGGAGAGGCCTCGTTTACTGAGGCAGCCAGTCCCCTGGAGGCTGTAATGATGGATGCAATGAGTAGCCTAGAGGTGGGCAATCCTGAGGCAGTCGTTCCCCTGTAGCTGCTATTATTGATGCCATCAGTACCAGGGAGGCTGTGATTGTTGATGGCACCTCCAGATGCAGGGTTCTCATGGGAATGTGTTCTTACCACGGGAAAGAAATTCAATGTAAAGTTTTTTGTAGAAACATAGTGAGTTTTTTAAAACTATTTTTTACTGATTTCAGAGATGAAGGGAGAGGGAGGGAGGGAGGGAAGGAGGGAGGGAGGGAGGTGGAAACATCAATTATGAGAGAGATGGAAACATCAATTATGAGAGAGAATCATGGATTAGCTGCCTCCTGCCCCCCCCCCCCCCCCACTGGGGATCGAGCCCAGAAGCAGGGCATGTGCCCTGATTGGGAATCAAAGCAGGGACCTTTCAGTTCGCAGGCTGTCGCTCCACTGAGCAACAGCAGTCAGGGCTACAGTGTGTTCTTTAGAAATATTTATCTGTCCTATTTCTGAAAGGAAGAGAGAAGCATGAATGATGAGTGATGATCGTCGATTGGCTGCCTTCCTTGTGCAAGAAGAAAGAGTGACATGTGTTGTCATCTGCTAAGCAGAGGAATAGGCCCTGGCCAGTGTTGTTCGCCGGTTAGATGTTCAGGGAAGGGTCGCTGGCGGGATTCCTGGTCCAGAGCACCTACGTGGGATGCATGTTTCATCGCCTGCCCCGGTCTGGGCTCCTGTGGGAGCCAAAGATGTATGTGTCTGTTGCATACTCATGTTTGCTTGTTTGTTTGCTCTCTCTCCTCCCGCTCCCTCCCTTCCACGCTCTCTAAGAAAATGAATGGTGAAAACATCTCCTCTGTAAAGAATTAAGCAAAACATACACACGAAAAAAGTACAAAGAAGGAAAAGATCTGGAGGGTGTGAAAAAGCAGCATACCTACCACTAAAGACAGGCACCATGATGAGCAGAGCATTCAGCTCCGCTGATGTTTTTCCACGTGATGTGTGTATAAGATAAAAATAAAATGTTCGAGTGTCCCTCAGGTGCCAAGTTCCTGACACAACATGACAAGACCACTCTAGCAGGGTCCTTGCAGGGTCTCCTAAGCCACCACGTCGGGGGCAAGGCCAGGAGGAGCAGGGGAAAGCGAGGTGTGAAGGAGGTGGGAAATGGACAGAGGAGGGTCCTGCAGGTGTTCCCGTCTAGTGCCTTGTGTCGCTGCTCCCAGAGTCACCGCCACAGAGAAGATGCGAGCAGACTCAGCTGGTGTCAGTGACCGAGGGACACACAGACTGAGGGACACACAGACCTAGGGACACACAGAGCGAGGGCCAGACACACCATGGAGGCCGCAGTGGCTGCAGAGGTGACATCCGGTAACGTGTGGCCACTGTGCGGGTTCCTCGTATCGTTCCGGAGGTACCTTGTCAGTGTTTTTTGACTCCCGAAGCCTGTATTTCATTTCCCCACACAGCCCCTACTTCATGGTGACTCTGTCCAAGACAGAAGACCTGTTTGGACATCCATGTACACAACAGTTGTTTGTTTGGGAAGTGATGTGAAACTTGTTTTATGTTGTTCTTATCTGAAAAATCAATGAGAGCCAAGCAGTTATGTGTTTGATGTATTATACATTTGTATTCTAGATAGATTTTATTTTAGAAAATGACATTTCTTATACAAAGCTGCCTTTGTAAGTGTAATTAAATGAGCATGTTAAAAACTTTGTAAGTGTGAAGAGATCAACCGAAGGACTTGTATGCATGCATATAAGCATAACCAATGGACATAAGACACTGGGGGGTAGGGGAGGCCAGGGGATTGTCAAGGGCGGGGAAAAAAAGGAGACATATGTAATACTCTTCGTAATACTTTAAGCAATAAAAGAATTAAGAAAATAAAAAACTAAAAAACTTTGTAAGTGTGGATGTCTCACTTGGCAAATGTTTAGAATCTTGGTCAGTATGAGTGTGTATCGCTGCCCACTGAACTGTTGGGGGTCATGTGTTGGGAGCCCAGCCGAATCTTTGCGAGCTCCATGACTGTCCCCGTTGTTGAGACAGCCTGCATGGTTTTCCCTTCATTGTATGTTATGAAGCACTAGGCAGAAGGTAGAAGTAGAGTTGTGCCGGGGTCCAGGCCCAGAGGTGCAGGGGTCCGCCAAGGTGTGGACAGCATGGGCGAAGAATGAAGGCCACGGAGACAGCGTTGAGCTGATCAGCATAATCAGGTTCTGTGTTTATTGCCCTGTTCCAAGTGTGTTTATAGTATTTGATTCTAGAAGCATGTGTCCATAGTTACATCATGGTATGTTTTGTCTCCTCCTTTGACCTGTTAAAGTTTCTTGTTTTATGTTTAGAGTTTCTTATCTGACCTTTGGTAAAAATGTCATTTCTGTTTAGCTCTGCTGATTTTAATGTTATTTATTGTCTCTCTTTGTCCATTCCATTGTAAAGGTTAGTGTGTGTGTTCCATGATCAGGGCTAGTTTGTTATTTGTATTTTATGGTTCCTATTGTATTGCTGCAGTGTGAAGGTATAAGGCCAAACCTGAAGGAGGTTTTCGTATTGTCTGTCATAAGTCCAGGTTGTGTAGTTCAAGCATGATTGTTGTTAGGTATGGTGATGAACGACCTGCCTGGCAGTTCGTTGAAGTCTTTGTGGTTGCCTAGGTGGCCTAAGATTTTTAGATAAGGAGGCTGGCTGCATTGTTTGCAGTGGTATTTCTTTAAGTGATAGTTTTCCTTTTAGGCTTTGTGGTGGTCTTCCCTGGAACTGCCGTGCGTTGGCGGTTTTTAGGGGTGTAGGGTTTGGTCTTTTCTCTGGTGGGTAGACCCTGAGGATGTGGGCCTAGGAAGTCCTAAATGTATTGGTAACAGTCTTCGTCTGATTTCCTCCTAAGTGGCATAGTGTATTTCTGTCCCATGAGGCGGTTGTAGTGATTTTCTTCCCTTCTTCCCTGCATATGAGTGTTCCATGTCCCATTTGATGCCATTTCCTTTGCCATCTGCAAAGAAACCCTCCCCAGAAGCAGCTGGTCCGAAGAGTTGGGACTGGTGGGATCAGCTGTAAGAGAGTTGTGGGGAATGCTGAAGTATGCAAGAGAGTAGAGAGTGTGATCAGGTTTTTGAGGGGACATTGTGGAAAGGAGGAGATGTTTGTGTTTCAGAGCAGGTGAGTGGATCCCCTTTTTGTTGCACAGCCTCCAAAGGTGGTGTTGTTGTGTCAGTGGCCAGTGAGTGCCATGAGATCCTGGGTGAGAAGGACGTGTATGAGAGACCATGAGGTACGCAAAGCTTGGTGCTTCATTTGGACTTGGCTCCCCCTGGTTTGGCAGCAGGCCCAGGTGTTTGCACGTGGATTTATCTCAGCAGCATGGACAGACAGAGACACAAGAGCTGTCGTCGAGGTTCCTGATGAGGAATTTTCCTAATAGTGTCATGCTGTTGTGCATATTTCAATTCCAAGGGGCGTATGCCCATTTGGAATGACTGTTTTAGAGACGGAATGACCCAATGTTGTTATTGTAGCCATTTTTTGTATCATGTATTTCCAAAACGTAGTGAAAAGAAGACGACGTAGGATGCCCCCATGTTTTGATTGTGAAAGATGTGTTGTGTTTCCTCAGTTTTTTTCACACACCGTTACTGATTTTGGTTTTGGAAGTGTGCTGGCTTGAGAAAGTTGATGAATGAATAAGCACCAGTTTCTGCGTCTAAAAGTTCCCTTTAGGATGGGCAAAGGCCTCTAGCAAGTGGTGGCAAGAGGTGCAGGAGAACATGTGTATTTATAGTCCAGGTGACTGGGAACGGTTTGAAATGGACCCTTGCAAACGTGAAGAGAAGCAATAGTGGGTGTTTGTCAATGGTAGAGCATCAGCCTGTGAGAAGAAGTTCTCAGCACTGTGTAGTGAAACAGACAGCAAGGAATGTATTAGGCAGGGAGGGTGCTCAGTCACTTTCCAGGCCACGTCAGTGCAGCAGTGTGTGAGGAACCCCTTGTCAGTGCTGGAAGGGAAGTGGTGCAGACCCAGAGCCTTGAGTTCATTCCGTCCCGGGATGGCATGATGGGTGCCCTGGACAGCATGGCTGAAGTGTGGTTGTCGTTTTTGGTCACGGTCCCATGGCTTTAGCTGGCAGGTCAGCATCACGGGCAGAGGCACAAGGTGTTGTTCCTTGAATGGCCCAGTGAAGCCTCCCTTTGATTCCCAAAGGAATCGTCGTGAAATTGGTGAGTGAAGGAGTTTGACAGTGGAAATGACAAGTGTGCCATTTTCCTCTGTTCCAGGTTCTTAGATGTTTATGTTAATGTGGAGCCTCACGGGAGCTGTGCTCATGCCCTCTTTCTCCTGTTGGACCCCCATGGTTCCTTTTTTGGTTGTCATAGTGTGCTTTTGGCTGCTGTTTAGATGTTGTTGTGTTTTTCATGCTGTGAGTTGTTTGTCATTGACTTGTTGAAAACACTGAGACCTCCTGTATGTATTGATGTATGTGTCTCTCTCCTTTTTCCTGTTGCAGGCTTTGAAGAAGATGTTGGTGAGAGCTTGCAAGTTCCAGATCTTTTAAAAAGCATATTATATCAATTTTTCACCTAGAGGAAGGGAGAGGGCTAGAGAGTTCTAAACATGGATGAGAGGGAAACATCCATGAGCTGCCTCCTGTGTATCCCGTACTGGGTATGTGTCCGCAAGCAAGGTTCATGCCCCTGACGGCTGAGCGGTTAGAGTGCCAGCCGGTGTGAGGCTGAGAGTGAGGTTATCCGCGCTTGCAGGATGTGAGGAGAGCCCCCATCACCCCCCCAGGTGTGATGCGGGAGGTGCCAGAGTGTCCTGGGGGAGTGGCGGGGCCCCAGGTGAGGCCGCTGAGGCTTGGGTCCCCTTTGTTGGTGTGACTTTTGTCTGTGTGTCCTGTGTGTTGTGTGCTGAGTGCTGAGCCCTTTTGTATGTCCCATTCCCTGGGTTGAGTGAAGGTTGTCGTAAAAATGACGTGTTTTAGCTGTCACTATATGTCCCCGTGACTCGTCTTGGGCCTGTGATCCCAGGTGTGGTGTGGGTGTTTGTGGGGTTTTGTTGTCTCCTCCTTATTGTCTGTGAAGCGATTGAAGATGAAAGGGTGGAAACGTGTGGCTATTTTAAGCTTTGAAGTTTGCCAAGAGTCCAGACTGAGCTTGTGGATGTGAAAGTTGTATTGACTGTAGGAAAG
>NW_005872147.1:0-15849 GCF_000147115.1 Myotis lucifugus
CAGGGTCAGCAAACTGAGACCCACTGTGTTTTTGTATGGCTCACAAGCTAAGAATGATTTTTCCATTTTTAAATGGTTGGGGAGTTGATGTGAAAATTATAAATTATATGAACTTCAGATTTCGATGTTAACAAAATGTCCCTGAAATACAGCCACACTCAGGCCATTTGGTTACTACCCTTCGAGCACCAATACGTCATGTACTGGGTATCGCTGTTCTCACGGTTAAATGGCAGAGCAGTTGTGACAGATTGTGTGGCACTTTTTAGAGCAAGTTCGCCAACCCCTGGTCTAGAGCGAGCAGCCCACATGCCCTTCCCATCCCCACCCCGGCATTGGAGCGATGGAGCGGGAGCCTCTGGCAGAGGCTCAATGGTTTTTGTCCCCTTAGGGCTGCGGAGTGGCAGCTGGACCAGCCGTCATGGAGTGGCCGGCTGCGGATCACTGCAAAAGGGCAGGTGGCCTACATCAAGCTGGAGGACAGGACCTCAGGTAAAGGCAAGGGAGGCCTGCTCGGGGCTGAGGCGCCATGCCTCCCACTGTGCGAAGGGAGAGGCAGCCCGGGCCTGATGAGGCCTCTCGGGGGTCATGGGAACCTGTTGTGGAAACCAAAGACCCGAGTGCACCGTTAAGCCTCCTCCATTCCCTCACCTTTAATTGTAGTAGCCACTGTCCACAGCACTAAAGGGGGCATTTCTTGCCAAGCACCTGTTCTTTTGGGGGGTCCTTAAAAAAATACTAATTTTGGAGCCCAAGGAGAGGAGACCTACAGGTTGGTCCCAAGTGGGAACGCCTAGAGCAGGGGTCCTCAAACTTTTTAAACAGGGGGCCAGTTCACTGTCCCTCAGACTGTTGGAGGGCCAGACTATAGTTTAAAAAAAAAACTATGAACAAATTCCTATGCACACTGTACATATCTTATTTTGAAGTAAAAAAACAAAACGGGAACAAATACAATATTTGTATTTGCATGTGGCCCGCGGGCCGTAGTTTGAGGACCCCTGGCCTAGAGGTTGCCTTGAGACACGTTGGGTGAAAACACAGCCCTTTGCCGCTGAGCTCTGCTGCTCAAGAATTCTGTATATCGACTAAATGGTGACTCCCCAGACCAACCACGCCCATTAACTGAAAGAGCTGGAACTGCCTCCTTAGCTCTTTCTGTGGTGAGAGGACGAGCCAGGCGGGGCGGTGTTGGGGTCAGCTGGCAGGTGTCACTTTGGGGAAATCGCTCCGGAAGCCCTGTGCCACCAGTGCCTCCGGGTGGGCTGTGGAGAGCAGTACGGCCTGGAATAGCCCAGCCCCCAGAGCAGGGATCGGGCACAGTGCCTGCTCAGGTGCCTCGACATTCGGTTGTCTGTTTTTCTAATATGTAGACATTTTTCTTCGTGCAGTGGTATAAAGTGCAAAGACTCATAGGCAAATGAATTCTCAGAACTGTGTCATTTGTGTCTGAGCTGTGGGACCTTGGGCGAGTCACATGACCTCTGGTGCCTTGGTCTCCTTTTTGTTGAAATAGGGATCGCATTAGTTCCTACTTCACCAGGTTGTTGGAAACCCATCCAATTGCTGTGTGAACTGGAGCATGGGGTTGGCTGGGTGAGTATTGTCTGCAGAGGAGGTAGAGGAGACAGCTGCCATGGCCAGGCCAGAGAACTCTGGCTGTGAGATTTGCTGGGATGTGCCAGGTGGTGTCACAAGGGAATGGAACACCTGTTCCCTTGGGAACTGACTTTAAGGGAACCACCTAATGTAATAGCCTGTCACTGTTCAGGATCAAGCCTCACCCAGGATGCTCTTAGCTTGGCGTCATGCCCACTGGGTCATGTTTTTTTTTTTTTTAAATATATTTTATTGATTTTTTACAGAGAGGAAGGGAGAGGGATAGAGAGTTAGAAACATTGATCAGTTGCCTCCTACACGCCCCCCACCGGGAATGTGCCCGCAACCGAGGCGCATGCCCTTGACCGGAATCTAACCTGGGACCCTTGAGTCCGCAGGCCGACGCTCTATCCACTGAGCCAAACCGGTCAGGGCCCACTGGGTCATGTTTGACTCTCGCTTTCCAGTCACTCGGCCAAGGATTCTCAGCCTCAGCACTAGTGGCATTTGGGGCCAGGGGAGTGTTGTGGGCTGTCAAGTCAAATTTAAGATATTTAACAACATCCCTGGCCTCTACCAACTACATGCCAGTAGTTCCCCTGCCCCCCAAGTTGTGACAACCAAAAATGTCTCCAGACATTGCCAGATGTCCCTTGGGGGAAGGGGAGGTAAAACCATCCCTGATTGAGAACCACTGCTCCCGGTTGAAGACATCCAGGTGAGTCCCGGATGCCCCAGCACCAAACGGGTGGGGCAGAGAAATGAACCAGAAGCCGCGGACTCTAGGCCCACAGATTCTGATTCAGCTCACCCTGGATTGCAGTCACCTCTAAACCACAGGTTTCAGTAGAAAATATTTGGCTAAATATTTAAAGCACCAACAAAGATCAGCACAGGGGGAAATGGTGCCAGTCATAAATGCTCACAGAAGTGTGTGTTGCGCTGCACCCCGGAGAGCTGTAGTTGACACGGGGCTGCATTTCTCCAGGGCTCCTTTTAAAACCAGTCCCTCTTGCTCTGTCTCTGAGACTAAATCGGCCTGCTTCAGGTTCTTCTATGGGTGCAAGAACTTTCTCCCTCATTTCCACTGGGTTCCCCGGCTCCTCTCCAGTCCTGCCTCAGGTACCAGGTCTTTTCCGAAGGTGTGATATACCTGTCCCAGGGCCCTCAGGGTGCAGGCAGGTATGTAAATGTGTAAGACAGATGGAACGGGTGGCCAGATGGAATGGTTAAATGAGAAATACTAAAACTAAGCCCCATCTGACTTAAACCTTTTGTTAGTTCTATTTCTATGTCTTCCCTTCAGCCAGAATGGATTTGATTTGAATCCCAGAGTAAGGTTTGCCCACATGCCTCACAGGAAAAAGGCCCCAGTGGGATATAGGAACATCAGGTTGGAGGGGGCTCAGGGCTCACCCTCACTTGTGCTTTCAGGGGAGCTCTTTGCTCAGGCCCCAGTGGATCAGTTTCCTGGCACCGCCGTGGAGAGCGTGACGGATTCCAGCAGGTACTTCGTTATCCGCATCGAAGATGAAAATGGTACGTGAGGGTCTCGGTGCTTCCTCCTCGTGAGAAAGGGTTCTCTGCCTCCATGTGGGACTGATCACGTGTCCTCCTCTAGGACGACGGGCGTTCATTGGACTTGGCTTTGGGGACCGAGGTGATGCCTTTGACTTCAACGTTGCATTGCAGGACCATTTCAAGTGAGTGGTTCGGGACTCACGTGCTCATGCCTCCTCCCTGCTCCCCTGGACAGAATGGTTTCCCAGGTTAGGATCCCAGGTGGTGGTGTGCGATTTGTCTTCCAGCAGAGCCTCAGGACAACTCACTTCTCTTCTGGGACAGGCTGGCTTCTCTGCATCCTACAAGGCCTCCTCTCTGCTTTGAAGTCATGTCCTTTTCCTCAGGCCCATCTCTGCCACCTCATTCCGCTGCCCAGACTTTGAGGGGTCACCTTTCTTCCCTTATGAGCCCCTGAGCAGCCAGAGTCTTTGTCAGGTTCCTGTGGCTTTTCTGGGCCTGTTGCTCTGATAGACTAAGTGGTGCTTGGATTCCCAGGCCACCCAACAGGTGCCCCGGTGGTCCTTTCTGAAGCTCAAAGGCAGGGCAGGGAGACTGCTTCCTGCCATCCGCAGGCCTCCACCTCTGGCTTCCAGCCAGTGGGGAGCGTGTGGCTGCTCACAAGCAGGCCTCTCTGGCTCTTCCCTGTGCTGGGGCCCTTGCCCCAGGTGGCTATGGATGGGTGTTTTATGGAAGACCTTTGTGTTGCTCTCTCCTACCTAGCATCTGTCGTGTCTCACCATCTGCTTTATGAGCCCTGAGGTGGGGGTGGGGGGGTAGGGGTGGAGTCCCTATCTTAGTTCTCATGCCAAGTGCTGGGGAGTAGAGGGCCAAGTTTTCAGATGAAGACCAGCGTTAGGACGCTCTACATAAGTGATCTCATTGAATTCTTAGAACAGGCTTTAAGACGTAGACTGTTCAACCCATTTTGCTGATGTGGAAACTGATATGCATGCAACTACTTAAGTGTCACAGGCGGGATTTGAATTCAGGCCTCACTCCCAGCCTGCGTTCCCCTACCATCTGCTGCAATAAAAGCCTCGTCCTGGACTGATGGCAGGTGGTAGTGAAGTGAGTGTGTGGATGCAGAGCAGCTGGTCTTTTCCTCACCTGTGTCTTCCTCCCCCCAGGTGGGTGAAACAGCAATTTGAATTTGCAAAACAAGCCCAGAACCCAGACCAAGGCCCCAAATTGGACCTAGGCTTCAAGGAAGGCCAGACCATCAAGCTCAACATTGCGGTGAGTCCCACCCTTGCTTGGCTGTATTGGCCATGACCCGGTGATACTGTGGCCACCACACTGAGCCCAGTCCAGAGCCCAGCACTCTTTCTCACAATTCAGCTCATCAGTCCGGCAGATGTTTATGGAGCAGCTACCTTGTGCCAGTTACTATATGGGGTGAATGAGAGGGCTCTGCTGTCCTCTCAAGTTGAGATGGGCAAGTCAAGATGTGAGTACAACATGGCTGGAGAGGTTCTGTGACCTAGGGATGTCCTCAGGGCCATGAGTTCCTAGAGCCGTGGTCGGCAAACTGCGGCTCACGAGCCACATGCGTTTCTTTGGCCCCTTGAGTGTGGCTCTTCCTAAGCCTTAGGAGTACCCTAATTAAGTTAATAACAATGTACCTACCTATATAGTTTAAGTTTAAAAAATTTGGCTCTCAAAAGAAATTTCAATCGTTGTACTGTTGATATTTGGCTCTGTTGACTAATGAGTTTGCCGACCACTGTCCTAGAGGAAAGGTGTGTGTGTAGCCCAGAGTTACAAGATTCTTGGAAGGCTTCCTGGCAGAAGTGACCTGTAAAGAAGGGAGGAAGGGTCAAAGGGTGACTCCAGGGGAGGGAACAGCATGTGCAAAGCCTTTGAGTTGAGAAGGAATATCCGTCACTCGTTGCCAGAGCTGGGGATTTTGTCCTGGCTGTTACAGTGGGGGTCAGTGTGCCCATTTCAAGCGGCGTCTTGGCCTTACCCCTTGAGTAAGGAAGCTTTGGGAGTGCTGTGGGCAGGAAGACATCAAGATGGGCACAGGGGGTCATGGGTACCTTCTGCTGGTGGTGTGGTCCTGGCTCGCTGTGTCTTTGTCCTGAGCTGCCCTGCTTCTGGCTTTTCCCTATTAATTGCTATCGGACTGGCGAGGTTGCCAAGACTTGGCCTTGATCGACTACGGGGGTGGAGTTGAAATAATTTGGGGGAACCAAGGACCACATGGATTTGATTTTGAAGAAACTTTGTAACCCTAAAATAATGCTCTTCCTCTTGACTTACTATCTCTTTCTCCTCTGTTCTGCTTCATGCTAGTGATGATTTGGGACCTTGGAGTTATCTGGCCCTTAAGAGAAAATGCAGTGGACTGGTTGGGATGTGATTCTTTCTCTTGCTGGGAGGAAACTAACATTTACTGAGCAGCTGTGTGCCAGGTAGTGTTTTCAGGCACTTTCTCATCTGAATTAAATATTTTCTCCTTTTACAGGCGAGGAAGCTGAGGTTTGGAGAGGTTATAGGACTTGCCCAGGGTCCTAGAGCTAGAAACAGCCAGCCTAGCTGGACTCACACTGAGCTCTGAGGGCTTTTGACTCAGGGCTGTGGTCGTAGCATTTGATTAAGCTGCTGCTTTCCTTACAAGTAGGGATCCAGGTCGTCTTCATCCTTGTAACTCCTCCAGATTTCTGGCTCATGCTTGGTGCTCAGGTTTTTGCTTTTTGCTTTTTTTAGTGTTTTATTGAAGTATGATATGCATACAGAAAAGTGCAGAGCTCAGTGAATTTTTAAAACCGGAATTTACCCACACAAGCCCGCCTCCAGATCAAGAAGCAGGTTATCAGCGCCCTGTACCCCTCTCCTGCTCTCCCTAGTAACTACCTACCTCGAGTAACCGCTGCCTGACCGAATACCCTGAATTTTTTTTTCAGCTTTTATTAATTGAGTCATACACTCTGTACCCTATTGTGTACAACTTCTTTCTTTTACTGATGTGGTATTTGCGAGGCCTCCACACTGTTGCATGAGTCATTCTCATTGTGGTGGCATATCCCATTGTGAGAATGTATCCAATGACTTACCCCTTTAACTGATGGTGGACATTTGGGTAGCTTCCAGTGTGGGGCCATTACAAGCAGTGCTGCTAAGAATGTTCCAGCGCATGTCTCTCGGTGCACAGACATGGGCATTTCTGTTGGGTCTGTGTCTGAGAGGGGAATTGCAGGGACATCACTTCAGGTGCCCAGCTTTCTACAGTTTCTCAAAGGCATTTACCCACCTGACACTCCCACCAGCAATGTGTGAGTGTTCTTTTTTTATTTTTTAATATTTTTATTGATTTTTAGAGAGAGAGGGAAAGAGAGAGAAACATCGATCAGCTGCCTCTTGCATGCCCCCTACCTGAGATCAAGCCTGCAATGCGGGCATGTGCCTGACCAGCAATCAACTGAGCCACACCAGCCAGGGCACTGTACTAGTATGAGTCTTCTGGTTGCTCCATACCCTTGTCAGTAGTTATGTTCTATGTTTTAGCCATTCTGGTGGGTACATAACGGTGTATCATGGTATGTTTGATTTTGCCTTTTTCGATGATTAATAATTTCAGGTGTTAAAATTAAATGTGTTTGTGATAACTTTAGAATTGTGAGGCGTTGAATACATCTCGTAACAATGGAAGTGCTGGACGGGTCTTGACCATCTATCTGTTGGTTTTACACGTTTGGGACTGGGGTCACCTTGGCCCTCCTTGTGGGGTTTTCTGATAGCGGTGGGGCTCCAGCAGAACTGACTGGTTCACATTCCTCTCCTCTCTTTAGAACATGAAGAAGAAGGAAGGAGCCACTGGGACTCCCCGAGCACGGCCCGCCAGCACAGGAGGACTGAGCCTGCTGCCCCCTCCCCCGGGGGCAAAACCCTCCACCCTCATCCCTCCCCCTGGGGAGCAGTTGTCTGTAGAGGGGTCCCTCGCCCAGCCAGCAGTTGCTCCTGGTTCAGGTTAGTGCTTGGGGGTGATTGTACTTACTGCTAAGTCTGTGCCTGCGGGTTCCTCTCCCTGCTGGCAGCTGATTTTCCTTCCTTCCCTCATTGATCTGTCGTTTAGTAGCTGTATGTGACCAGCAGGAAGGTGAGCACAGCACAGCTGATCCTGCCCACACTGGGTATAGGGTTCCTCTGTTCCCCTGATTCCCACCACTTACTCTTAGGGTGTCTTGTCTGTCCTTCCCTGATGGGCAGGGACTTCAACTCATTTGTGAAGGCATCACATGGTCCCTAGTTCTCAGAGGCTGCTCAGTGAGTATTGAGTAAGTGGGTGATGGAGACACAGTCTGTGCTCATAGGGCACTGAGAGCTAGTAGGAGACAGGAGTCACAGGCCAGAGACTGGAGACCAGGCTCACTGCCAGCCCTCAGGATGGAGGGCGGCTTCACGAAAGAGGTCACATTGAGCTGGGCCCTGAAGGAAGGAGATTGGGGCAGGGAACACTTGGGACTCCATTCAGAGAGAAGAGCGGAAAAAGCTCAGACTTTTAAACACCTGGTGTATTGAGGAAGGTGGATGCAGCACAGGAGCGCCAAGGTGAGCGGTGAGGAATGAAATTGGACATTTCGTTTGGAGCAAGGCCATCGGGGTGCTGAGAAGCTGAGAGGCATTCCCCCCAGCAAGCTGTGTGGTGCTTGTTCCAGGATGTAAGGAATGCCTTCTAGAGACCCCGGAATTCCAGAAGTTAGTACCTGGTGCTGGCCTCCCAGCCCAGCCTCCCCACCCTGCCTGATGCCCTGGCCGGCCCCAGGCTGGGTGATTGTTACCAGCCCACTTTCTCCACACACTGCTCACCAGCTTGGAGGCAGGATCCAGGCAGGAAGCCTGCTTTCTTTCCATCCCAGGCTCGTGGACATTGGCTCCCCTATCTGGAGGTCAGGCTTCCAACTTCAGCCCTTAGAGGAACACCCAGCCCAGGAAGTAGCGGGAGCAGCAGGCAGCGAGCCCCCCGCCTCGCCCCGGGGGTTATTCTTTCAGCATTGGTTCTCAGTGAGGTCACAGGACCACCTGCCTGGGCATCGCTGGGGGCAGGGCCAGGAATCTGCGTTCTTAATGTTATTTGTGTGTGCACTGAGGTCTGAGAGCCACTGTCTTAGGCTTCCCCTCGGTTGCTGGTGCCTTTTTAGCAGATTACATGAAGCACCTGCTATGTGCCAGGTAGCATTTTAGGCCCTGGGGATACTGTGAGTATAACACCAAGTCCCTGCTCTCAAGGGTTTATGTGCTGATGTGAACAAAAGGCAATTAGCATGTCTGCAAACTAAATGGTGTTGGATGACAAGAGTCATGACTAGCTGATATTTATTGAGCATTTACTGTATGCTCCAAAACCAGACTGGCTGAGTTCAAATTCTAGCTTATCAGTAGTGTGATATCAGAAAACTGCCACTTCTCTGTGCCTCAGCCTTCTCATCTGTAGGATGGGGTAGTAATGATACCTACAATATAGGTCTCTTATAGCGATCAGATGTGATGTCCCTTATGAACATGGTACGTGCTCACATTTGTTAGCCCCATTTTACTAATGTTATTGTCACTGTGCTGGGCCTGTTCTCAGCATTCCACATAAATTAATTTATTAATCCTTAGACAGTCCTGTTCTGTCACTGTTCCGTCTCCATTTCAGACGTAAGGAACAGCTGGTCCTGGCGTGTCTTCCCCAGGCACTGTGGTGAGGTTCCGAGGAGATAAGGGATGTTAAGCACGTGGTGAACTATAAAACTAAACCGTTGAGGGCCTGAGTTTTATCTGGTCTCAGCCCAGAGCAGATTAGAAATAACAAATTGGTGGGAAGGCAGAGGATGGCAGGCACAGGGACAGTTGGCAGCACTGTCCAAGGAGGTGCCTAAAACGCACAAAAGCAGGCACTGAGGCCCCATTGTGCCACCCACCTCGGCAAAGAGGTGCACAGATAGCAGCTTCTGTGGTGCCTTTTCTGGATGGCTCTCCCGACCCCTAATCAGTTTAGCTCTCAGGACTTGGCACATGTCTGACACACAGTTATCTTAGCTGGATGATCCCGACACTGGACTGAGGGCTTTGTGTGAAGATGATCTTGCAGTTTGGGTGGGCATTTTCCATTCAAGAAGCCAGGGCAGGAGATGGTACTCTTTTTTTTTTAATACCCGAGGAGTGAGGATATTTTTTCTATTGATTTCTAGAGAGTGGAAGGGGACGGGGACAGAGAGAAACATCGATGTGAGAGAGATACATCAATTGATTCACTCTCACATGCACCCCGATGGAAGGCAGGGACCGAACCTGCAACCAGGTACATGCTAACTGGGAATCGAGCCCACGACCCTCCAGTACACAGGCTGATACTCCAACCAGTGAACCATGCCTGCCAGGGTGAAAGGGTAAATTTTAAACAGATTTTCAATATAAACTGTTAAAAAATAGGGTCAACTTCAGATATGTGTGACAGATGGTGTGTGACCCGCCCTCACTGGCACCCCTCCCCTCCACCTTGTATGTGGCTTTCTGCTTTTTCTCCAGGAGCCCTCAAGGGCTCATGAGGAGATGGTAGAAATGTGCCAACTTGTTGATGTTTAGTTGCCCAAAAGCATGTCTCTGTGTGTGTCCTTCTCAGCCACTTGGAATTATGAGACTGATTTCAGGGTCACTGAGAAAACCAAAAAGATCTCTGACTCCTGTCTCCTTCTCTTCTCTTCCTACCCATCGGACTTGGGGACATCAGTAGGAGGCGCCACTGTGTCCTGGCCGCAGCCCACGCCTGCCACCACTGCCACCTCCGACATCTGGGGAGACTTTGCAAAATCCACAGGGTGAGGAGTCACATTCTCTGTGGTGGGACAGAGCCCCAGAGCACCCGCGTGGGTGGCACAGCTCTCCAGGAAGGCTTTTTGTTGCTCCTCTGCTAGGTGGCCTGGAGCCGCCTCCTGCAGTTCTTTCTGGTCTTCACATTCCCTCGTCAAGTGCTTTGGCTTGTTCCCAGCACCTCCTTCCTCCCCCTGGCCCAGCCCGCCCAGAGCACTGCACTGAGAATTAACCTGGCTTCTAGCCTTGGCCTCTCCTTCTGGGACCCCTGAGGCCCATCCTTAGGCCTCTCTGACCCCATAACATTTCAAGCCTTTACCTGGGGTCGGGGTGAAAAGGTGCTAAAATCCTACTGCTCCAGGCTCTAGGACAGGAGTCAGCACACATTTTCTATGAAGGACCAGATAGCAAATAGTTTAGAATTTGCCGGCCATCTTGTCTCTGTTTCAGCTACTCCATTCTGCTCTTCTGGCTCAAAGGCAGCCACAGACAATATGTAAATGAATGGCTATGTGCCAATAAAACTTTATTTGTAAAATAAGGGGGGTAGGTTTGGTCCCTGAGCTCCAGTTTACTGACCTCTGCTCTAGAATATTCAGAGCTGACTTCTTGAGAAGATGGCAGAAATGTGGCAACTTACTGATGGAGCTCTCTTTGTCCAGAGAGAAGCCACCTTTTATCTGCTTTGTAGTTTCAAACATCTAAACCCTCTCTCCCCTCCCTGTCTTCCCTTCACAGGGCAACTTCCAGCCAGACTCAGCCAGGCACCGACTGGGTCCAGTTCTGAGCTGAGCACAACTCTTCTTAATCCTCACACAGCTTCTGGGAAGGAGCTGCCTCATCTGGGCCGAAGGAAGGAAGACGAAGCACTCCCTGGCCAGCCTCTGTTTGGAGCATGACTCGCTCCTCTCGTCCTTGCCTGACTCTCTTGACAGACTGGGCCGTTAGGCAGTAAATTGTCACCATGTCACACTGCTTCCTGGGACTTCATTGTGCAGCCAGAACACGAGAAGACAAGCTCCAGGATCCCTATCCCTGTCTGCCCTCTGACGTGAGAGAGACTGAGACTACTACTTCCACCACAGTGACCTGTAATAAACACAAGCCCCCAAAAGCAAAAGAAGGGGTTCAGTGTGCCGCCTGGATTCAGATGAGCCCTTCTCGGGGTTACCGGTGCCTCGGGACCCCTGTGCGCAGGGGAGCTTTCTGCACTCCCGCTGGCTGCAGCCACTTCCGGCACGGCTCCTTCAGAGGAGGGCTTCCTTCTGGCTTCTAGCAGGTTATAGGCTGCAGCTTGAACAATCAGAAGGGAAATTGGAAGCATTAACCAGCTTTCTAGAATTTTTAATATTTGCTTTGCTCATGGGCTGATCTGCACTAACTTGTTACCTTTGCAAAAGGAACCGTTCCTGCAGTGTGCCCCAAAAGGGCTTCTGAACACATTCCTCACTGGGCCGCAGGTGCTGCTCTGAGCTTCAGGCAGCGGCGTTCATCTCAGCCACGTGTCCTGGTTTCCTGTCTCCCAGGCCAGGTAGGCGGTGCAGAGCCGAGGCAGGCGCTGGAAGCCAGGTGGAACGGTGTTTGGGCAGGAAAGTGGAAGCTGCTCTCTTGGAGGTGGGGGTTCAGCCTTCCTGGCAACTCGGGGGGTTCCCAGGCTCACGGTGCAGTTCCTGGTGGACTGGAGTTTTCTTGGTTTCTTAAAGGCCTTGTTTGCAGACAACCTCTTACTGTCTTTTCTCCTTCATGGACTGTACATGACAGAGCTCAGACTGAACTTTAGTGTTGCCTGTATTGCTGGTTTATACAAAATAATTTTATCTGAGCACATCTCTAAAATTGCTTTTATCAACATACTTTACCTCTTGATGAAAAGATTTCTCTTGTGAAGGGTCAAGATGATGAACTGAAAAAAGTATTGGCCATTTTCTGGGGCCAGTTTTCTAAGATAAAAAAATAAATATTTTTACTTCTGTCAATGTATGTCTAAGGCAAACCTGTTCTTGGGGGCATGGCCTCTAAACCGTCCAGGATGCTAGGACTAGCTCACAACCACCGCTCCCCATTGATCACGTGTACAGATTAAAGTCTGGGCCAGGGTCTCAGGTTGGCCAAAGTGAGAGAATTGGGCCCTGTTGCTCTAAGGCAACCAGTCCCTTCTTCCCCTTGCATCTATAAGAGTATAACCTTTTTGCCATCCTGGGACATTCTGGTCTCCTTGTTCTAACATGGGCGGGGGCCGTGGCCCACCATGACCTCCCTGTGGAAGCATCTCCCTAAATACTAAGGGCGTACAGGCATACGGAGGTCAAAAAATAAAGTTCAAAAAGGCCATGGCACTTTTTCCTGAGGGTTCTGTAAAAACAATGTAGTTGTTATTTCTTATTATGGAAATAACCACTTAGTATAGGGAGAACAAAGAAAAGTAGAATTGAGGATCCTCGTGCCCAGTGAATAAGGATAAGGAAATTGCATCAATGGGTTCTCAGGAGGAGAAAGCTTTGTCTATTTCCCATCACTTCCCATTTCTCTACACGCTTGGAAGCTGAGAATGAGGAAGTTTAGACCTAGGGGGATCCCTTCTTCGTCAGCAGTACAGACCATCAAAGGTAAGCACTTGGGTTCTGGAGACAGACCTGGGCTTTGGGTCTAGGCCAGTGGTCGGCAAACTCATTAGTCAACAGAGCCAAATATCAACAGTACAACGATTGACATTTCTTTTGAGAGCCAAATTTTTTAAACTTAAACTATATAGGTAGGTACATTGTTATTAACTTAATTAGGGTACTCCTAAGGCTTAGGAAGAGCCACACTGAAGAGGCCAAAGAGCCGCATGTGGCTCGCGAGCCGCAGTTTGCCGACCACGGGTCTAGGCTGTCTCCTGGTTAGATGTGTGGCCACAGACTCCTTCCTTAACCCAGGTGTCACTCAGATGAGACAGATAAAGTGCTAGCAGGTGCCCATTGTATAGTTTGGTCTTAATCACCTTTACGTTGATAGTAGCGATTGTATAATGCTTACTCTGTGCTAGTCCCTATTCTGTGCACTCAACATAAAACTCATTTCATCATCCCAGTTTTACAAATTATGAAACTGAGGGAGGGTTAGATTATGTAATTTGCCCAGTCACATAGTGGCAGAGGTGGGATTGGAACCCAGGCAGTCTGGCTCTAGCATCCATGCTTCTAATCAAGTTGATATACTTGAGTGGTGCTGCCCACAGGGCTGGCACATAGGACCTGCTTAATACGTGGAAGTTCCCATTCCCTCCACGTGGATTAAAGCAATAATATGGCAGGTGTTGAATGACAGGCCAAGGGGGGGTCTTTATTCCATAGGTCCGTGATTTTCAACCTTTTTCATCTCATGGCACACAAACTAATTACTAAAATTTTGCGGCACACCGCCCAGTGGGTAGCTCAGTGGGTTAAAGCCTCATGCCTATACACTATGATTGCGGGTTCGATCCCCAGTCAGGGCACATACAAGAATCAACCAATGAATGCATAAATAAGTGGAGCAACAAATCAATGTCTGTCTCTCTCTCTCTCTCTCTCTCTCTCTCATTCTTCCCCCTTCCTTTATCTCTCTAAAATAAAATAAGCTATCCATCAAATCCAGTTAACCGGAACACCTGAACTTGAAGCCTCCGGGTTAATGTGGTTTTGCTGATGGTGGGCAGAGTCCAACCCAGCTTAGCGCCTGGATTAGGCAGGCTCTTGGCCCTGGCAACCTGGGGGAGTAACTCTGTCACTTGCTTCCCAGTTACCTGAATTGCAGATTTAGAATCCACTGCGGTGAGCAGGTGAGTACTCAGCACACCTCCCTTCTTGGCAGTTGGTCCGGGGGTCGCTGGGCTGGGCACCACCTGGTTATGGGGCAGGGTGACTGGCGAGCAGCGGCCCTGGGGATTCAAATGACCATAAGGCAGGCTGAGCTAAAGCACTGAGTCAGCACAACAGGGGACCCAGCCCCAACATTGGGAAGCCTCCCAAGGGGGAAGCTGGTGAAAGTACCTGCCTCCCAGCAGGAGCCTCCTTGGGCTCTGGAGGTAGGAGGGTCAAGGAGAAAGGAGCCGTGTCTGCTGCCCTCCAAAAATCTCATGTGATTATAGGGAAGATATGGCTTGGAAGCCCCCGAAACTCCTGCTGTGTGTGCCTGGGCAAGTGACTGCTCCTCTCTGAGTCTCGGTCTCCTCACCTGTAAAATGGAAATAATCCTAGAACCCGCTTTGCAGCATAGGTCCTGCTTTGCAGAAATGTTCAGGGGGACTGAGGACCGAGTGAGAAAATAGAAGAGGAAGCAGCAGCACAGTGTGGTACCAGCCAGTAGAGGCTGCCTGCGAGGGGCAGGGACTATTCATCAAGGGGGGTCTGACAGAGAGGGCCCGGTAGGCCCAGGCATCATGCGGGCATTCTGGAGGGAGGGGCAAGGATGGGTTCCTGGTGCGATGAGGAACACTCTGGAATGAGGGCCCTGCAGGGACAGGCAGGATCAGAAGCGGACTGGTGAGGTCATGAGCCCGTTAGGGCCTGGGTAGGGACCCAGCAGGTCAGGGGGCACCAGACAGGGTGACACAGACCTGGGCCATGCTGGGGCACCTGGGGGCTGGTGGGGCCTACTGGCAGAGGCCAGTCAGCCCCCCCCCCACCCCCCTAGGGCCTAGGCTGAGACAGAGATACCTCCTAACCTCGCACCCCTCCATACTCCAAGCCCCAGGGGTTGAACCAAATTTCCCTGACGAACAGCTCTCTCTGCCCTGGCCCAGGCCACAGCCTTGCCTGCGCCATCCCTAGGTCACAGAGCCCCAAGGGCACACTGGCAGCCCCTAGTGCGGTTTCTCAGATGTAAAAAGCAGGCTCCTCTTTGACAAAGATTAACTCCTGGTCGCCCTGCAACGGGAAAGACAGAACCATCAGCCACAGGCCTGCTACTGTTCTTTCTGGGTGTTTACTGTTTTCCAAACACAAAATCATAAAATTCAACGTCCGTTTTCAAACAAAGCACAGTCCTCCCTCCCTCAGCCGGGGAGTTGCAGACCAGCCTACACTTTTGAAATGGATGATTTGCCTTCAAGAACAGAGGTAGGCAGGTAGAGCCTAATGTATTGTTCCAAATAGAAAGGACATCACTGTTTAGTGCTAAAGCAAGGTTTCCGCTTGGCTTTATCCCATTCCAGTTGGCACAGGAGTTTGTGAGAAGGAAGGGGCAGCAGATGGGGTTCCATTTCACAGATAAACAAACTGAGGCCAGAGGACCTCACCCAAGGTTGCTGGACAATCAGGAAAACAAAGACATTCTCCCTGCAGGTCAAGTTATTGGAGCCTCAGTATTGCTACACTGGGCTCCGAGGGGGGGCGGGCGGGAATGCTCCCTCAGGCTGCTTGGGCGATTGGTTGAGGCCAGAACTTAGTCTAAGGCCTTTAAGGCCAGGAAGCAGGAGCCGAGGCCAAGGCCGCAGTGGGACTTTGCAGCTGGCTGTGGGTTCTGATTCTGCTCTGCCACCTTGCAGCTGCGGGACCCTGCTCCACTTGCTTAATCTTCAGTTTCCCTTTTATGCAAAAGAGCTAATCATCCCAGTTTGCTGCGTTGTGGGAAGCAGTAAATGCGACCGATGCAGAGCCCTCAACAAGTGCCCGTCCCAAGAAAACGCTCTATGGACAGACCCGGGGGCCAGCCGGCCGCGACCTCGCCCCCGCCCCCGCCCCCTGGCGCGCCCTGGGTCGCGGGGACTCCGGGACGCGGGGAGGCGGGAGGGTCGGGAGCAGACTCCGCCCCCCGCCGTGCCCCCTCCCGCCCCCCCCTCCCGGCTGGATCCGCTTGGACTTCGCGGCGGCGGCGCGCGAAGGTAGGGTCGGTCTGCGCGCGCTCCCGAGGGCCAGAGTCGCGGGCACG
>NW_005872147.1:15949-17080 GCF_000147115.1 Myotis lucifugus
GGCTGGGCGGGAGGAGGCAGGGCCTGCGCGGGCGCGGCGGCCTGCGGTCGCCCAGCGAGCGCCCCTCCGCTGCGGGCTTCTCCTCGCTCCCCGGGGCAGAGCTGCGGTAGGAGACCCTTCCCCAAGGTCGCCGCGAACAGCACATCCCTTCCTGCGCTGCCTGCGGGCCGGGCGCGGTGCGGGATGTCCTTTCACCGTCGGTGCAGCCCTGGGAGTCGAACGTGGCTCCATTTTCGGGATGAGGAAACTGAGGCCCAGGGCGGTCAACTGGGTTGCCCAAGACGACACGGCCCGTGCAGGGATTTGGGCCTCCACGCCTTGGGTTTCTCAAAATGGGGCCTGAGGCCCCCGTGCCAGTCTCTGTGGTTGGCATTTTGAACGGGCCCCGCGTGATTTTTACGCAGACGCTCGAGGACAGTGCTCTGCCGCCCTTGGTGGCCGGGCTCCCCAGCTCCCTCTGAAGCCAGCACTTGTCGGGAGGTCCCACGAGAGTACCTGGTGTCGGTTTTCATCTGAGATTTCCTCTTTTCCTTAGCGGGGCTCACAGCAGTTGCTTAATAAATAAACCAGGAGCAGACCAGAGGTTAAGGGTAGACTGGGCTCCTCCTGTCCCGTCTCTGTCAAGCCCTGGGGATGGGCACCCCTCCTGGAGACTCGGCACCCCTCCCACCCAGGAGTCCTGTGGGGAGAGGGGGGCACTGCCTGGTTTTTGCCCCCAACTCCTGGGATGCAGCAGGTGTTGGATATGTGTTCACTGTAGGTCCTTCCCAGATCCCAGGCTGGGGCCAACCTCACCTGTGGCCAAGACTTGACCAGTGTGATCTTGCTAAAGCCCATGGGCATTGTTTCTTTAAAAAAATATATTTTTATTGATTTTAGAGAGAGTAAGAGATAGAAACATCAATGAGAGAGAATCGTGGATAGGCTGCCTCCTGCATGTCCCATGCTAGGGACTGAGCCTGCAACCTGGTCAGGGCACACTGAACAGTGAGCTCCTGGTTCATAGGTGGATACTCAACCATTGAGCCACACCAGCCAGGCAGAGGTGACATTTTTGAGCCAAGATTTGGTTGACAAGCAGAGTCAGCCATGCAAGGCAGAGAGAAGAGCATTCCAGGCAGTGAAAATGGC
>NW_005872147.1:17868-42027 GCF_000147115.1 Myotis lucifugus
TTGTTGTTTTTTAATCCTCACCCGAGGATAGTTTTCCATTGATTTTAGAGAGTAGGGAAGACAGAAATATCTATGTGAGAGGAACACATTGATTGGTTGCCTCCTGCATGAGCCTAACCAGACCTAAGCCGGGGAGGAGTCTGCAACCGAGGTACATGCCCTTGACTGGAATTGAACCCAGGACTCCTTGGTCTGCAGGCTGATGCTCTATCCACTGAGCCAAACCAGCTAGGGCGAGACGGCTTTTTTAATACCACACACCAGAGACCGAGGGTGGTGCCTGGCACACAGTAAGCACTACACATAGTAGCCATGACTGTTTTTTGTTTAAAACTTTGGAATCAGGCATAACTGGGTCCTCCCCGGTCCCCGCCCCCAACCCCCCCCCTCCGTTAAGCTTTTTTTTTTTAATTTTTATTTTCTTTATTGATTAAGGTATTACATGTGTGTCCTTATCCCCCCTTTGCCCCCCACTTCCCCCGCTCATGCCCTCACCCCCCCTAGTGTCTGTGTCCATTGGTTATCCTTATATGCATGCGTCTCAAAGTCCTTTGGTTGATCTCTCCCCCTTCCCCCCACCCTCCCGGCATACCTGGGTCTTACCTTGTCTGGTGGCTTTAGCCCTTCACGGATGGGTGACTTTGAGCAAGTTACTTAACTTTCACTGAGCCTTAGTGTTGTCAGTTGTAAAGTGGGTAGAACAGTGTCACATCACAGGGCTGCCAAGAATGTTGAAACAGATAAAGTACAAATGCAGAGTTTTGGGACAGGGCCTGGCTCATGGTCGGTTCGGTATTTTTGTTATAATCTCTAGCCAGCAACCGGAGAATAAAAAAGGGATAAGTGGGCTTGAAACTCATGAGTAATCCCTGAGGGATTTTTTTGCTAGTTCTTACCTCTAGACCTACAAAAAAGTGGTTGAGGGTCTACTGTGTACCAGGCACAGGGTCTAGTTTGGGTGCTGGGAAGACAGCAATACTAGTGATAGTAATGATAACACAGACCATAGCTAACACTTATCCACTATCTAACAGTGTGTAGTGATTAAGATATTACTAGCTGAGCCCAGCCAGCGTGGCTCAGTGGTTGAGCATTGATCTAGGAACCAAGAGGTCACGGTTTGATTCCCAGTCAGGGCACATGCCCGGGTTGCGGGCTCCATCCCCAGTGGGGCCTGCAGGAGGCAGCCAATCAATGATTCTTTCTCATCATTGATGTTTCTATTTCTCTCTCCCTCTCCCTTCTTCTCTGAAAGCAATAAAAATATACTTTTAAAAAAGCTATTACTAGCTGATAGTAAAACCCAGAAATCTCTAAGGCTCAACACAACAGAAATTTATTTCTTGCTCATGAAAAGCCCTGTTGGGTATTTGGCAGGTGGCTTTCTACATGGTGACCCAGACCCCTTCCAGCCTGTGGCTCTGGCCTTGGGACCTCAACATTATTTCCTTCCAGCTGGTGAGCAAGCAAGGAGACACACCATTCCTCATGGAGGATTTTTTAAAAATGTTTTTATTGATTTGAAGAGAGAGAGAGAGAGAGAGAGAGAGAGAGAGAGAGGGAGAGAGAAATACATATTCACATGAGAGAGAAACATTCTACCGGTTGCCTCCTGCATGCACCCTGACCGGAGATTGAACTGGCAGCCTGGGTATGTGCCGTGACCAGGAACCAAACCCACCACCTTTCGGTGTACAGGATGACACCAGACTAACTGAGGACCCGACCAGGGCAGCTCTGTGCTTTCTGTACTCAGAGCTGAACCTAGCTTTGCCCACCCCTGTACATTCCTAAAAAACTAGAAGACTGTGGCCTTTTCTGTCTCCTGGATGCTGACTCCATCCCCTGAGCTTGGAGGGCTCTAGGACCCAGCAGTTGGGGAGCCTGTGTGTGTGTGTGTGTGTGTGTGTGTGTGTGTGTGTGGTGAGAGTCCTTTCCCCGTGGTCCCTCCCCTCCCTTCCCTACCCTTCCCCCTCTCCATTCTTTCCCTTTCCTTTCTCCCCCACCCCTTCCCCTCTCCACTCCCCTCCCCCTCGATATCCTAAGTCTTCCTTCTGTTCCCTTCTGCCTCCCTCCTCTCCCCTCCTCTGCTCTCCCCTCCCCTCCCCCACCTCACCCCTCCCACCCTGTGGTCACATGGGGGCACGGATTAGAGCCTAATCTGCCCAGTGCTCAGCACTGCAGTCTGGCTGTGGGGTGGGCTGTGTGGACTGAGCTAGTCTGGGGCCTGGGAGAAGGGCCTGGAGAGGGGTGCCCGCAGCCTCCCCCCATGAGCTTGGGGCTGGGGGGGTCCTTGGAGGCCCAGCTGGCACTGGAGACCGTTATCCAGGTGGGTCCTGCGGGCTGTGCCCACCCCATCCAGTTGCTCTGGAAGGAGCTGGTGAGGAGTGGATGCATCTTGGGGGTCCCGTGGTGGGAGATGTGGTGGTAAGGTGCACAGGGGCTCCAGTTTGCACCCCCAGCCTGACTGGACTCAGGGTAGAGGGGTATGCAGGGCTCAGCTGCTGTGGCTCCCTTATCCCAGTGCCCTGCGGAGGATGGGGGTCCCTCCTCCCAAATTTTGGGGTTAGGGTGACTTCTGCTGGCACGCACGGTGGGATCCTCACCTAGCTGGGTTGGAGCTGGGTTGGAGCCAGCTGTGGGGTTTGGTTCTCTGGCCCTGGAGGAGCCCCCTTTCCTGGCAGGCACACAAGCGTGTCCTTCCTGGGGGTGGTTTTTGCCATTCTAACACCCAGGCTTCTATCCATTTGGGGGATTTCCTGACGGCCTCCTGGGCACCCACATCTTGGGCGACAGGCCTTTGCTCCTTCCCTGGGACACTCAGGCCACAGAGCCAGGGTCCCAGGTTTCCCTCAGACCCTCTCTTTCCCCGCAGGCACTGGAGAGCAGCGTCCTGGGGCCGGGCCAGGAGACCGGCCTGAGTGTGCAGGACCCGGCCCAGGACTGTCAGCCCGCCCCCCTGCCTGCTCTCCTCAGGGAAATCGTCACCGGAAGCTTCTCCAAGCCTGAGAGCCCAGGTACCATCCTGCCTCTCCCCTGCACAGCCGCTGCCCACATCCTCCCTCCTCTCACAGCCCCTGCTCAGTAGTCATGATAACAATAATGATTGCAGCTTCCACGTCTCCCCACTGGGAGGCAGGTACACCCGGTTTACAGATGAGGAAAAGGAGGCTTAGAGGTGTAATTTGCCCCGATGTGTTCCCCACGTATTGCTGCTAGAAGGCAGGGCTGAGCATCCCCTCCTTGCTGCAAAGACTTAAACCCCAAACGCCATATTCTCTCCCAGGGAAGGTGTGAGCTGGGTGAACCCGAGATTATAGCTGGGGGGGGGGGCGCAGTTCAGCTTAGCTCAGGGCTTTGCAGAAATCCAAGGGGTGGTACTGTCCATCTCCCTTCTCCCCCCTGCCCCCCGCTCCCCCCCCCCCCGCCCCAGGAAGGCTGATGGGCCCCTGCTCCTTCTGGTGGGTGGAACTCACACCAAATACACAGTTTGAGAGTCTGAGAGGGGCACACTCAGTCCCAGCTGGAGGTTGCAGCTCTCCTTGGGCGTGTTCCTGGTATTCCTGCCATGGTCCTTGTCTAACCTCAGCCTCCTTGGGGCCCCTGGGAGCCACAGACAGGGACTTAGACAGCCCTCCCCCCCGGGGGGAAGAGCCGAGAGGCCTATGGCATATGTCCAGTTCCATCAGGTGGAAGGGAGCCCACAGGATAGAGTTCCTTTTCCCTGTGGCCTCTCCTTTTTTCCTCTACTTCATCCTTCTCTTCCTTACAACTTGACCTACACTATCTTGAGCCCTGGTCTCAGAAGTTACCTGCTCTCCTGGGTCTGGTTACTATTCCACCCATTTTACAGATCTGCAAAACTGAGGTCCAGAGAATAGCAGTAGCTGCAGAAGGAAGGAGCTAGAACTTGGGGCCTAGTCTCCTGATTCCTAATGAGCTTCCTTCCTGTACCTCCTGGGCCTGCTGGGGCCACACTTCAGCTGTAGTTGTGTCCACTCTAAGTCTAGCCCTAGGCCCGTGGCTTTGCCCACCTTCCTGTTCTCTGTTTGTGTGACCTGGTGCTGGGTCCTGGTCCATCTTCCTGCCTCCACTGATGGGTAGGGCACCTGGAGGGAAAAGGGAAGATGTCCCCTTGGCCCCAGCTGGAAGCTAACCACATGCCTGCTGTCCCTCTCCAGCCCTGCTGTCGGCCACAGAGATGGCATCAATGCTGTCGCTGCAGGAGGAGAACCAGTTGCTGCAGCAGGAGTTGTCCCGCGTGGAGGACCTGCTGGCCCAGAGCCGTGCCGAGCGTGATGAGCTGGCCATCAAGTACAACGCGGTCAGCGAGAGGGTGGGTGCTGCCTGGGGGCTGAGAGCTGAGCCAGCTGCTCCCTGGATGTGAGGTCAGGGAGATGTCCAGGGCAGGCCTGCACACTGGGCAAAAAGGTGGGCCTGGACTCAGGCCGGCCTGGGTTCGAACTGTGGCTCCGCCAACTTGAATGGCCTTGAGCAAATCACTCTGCTCCTGGAGTCTGTTTGCTTTTCTTTTTTAAAAATTGATTTCAGAGAGGAAGGGAGAGGGAGAGAGAGATAGAAACATCGATGATGAGAGAGAATCATTGATCGGCTGCCTCCTGTATGCCCCACACTGGGGATTGAGCCCGCAACCCAGACATGTGCCCTGACTGGGAATCGAACCTTGACCTCCTGGTTCATTGGTTGACGCTCAACCACTGAGCCACGCCGGCCCGGCTCGGAGTCTGTTTTCTGTAGTGGGGATGGGTTTGGGGCTTCACCCAACAGTGGCTGGGCTCTGCGGCAAGACTGGGGTAGGCACAGGCAGCCACACTCCCCGTGGGGGTGAGGCCCAGCCATGGGAGGCGAAGCCAGGCCTGCCTCCAAGTCCAGACGGGTTCACTTCCCCTGGGAACCTGTGCCTCAGGCTTGCGGGGGTCCCAGGGCCTGGCCAGGAGGTCGGTGTGGCCAGGGCCAGAGGTGCAGGTTGTCCTCTGTACACTGTCTTCTCTGGACCTCCAGACTCCTAGGAGGTGACCCTGGGGAGTTGGTGGTGGCTGCAAGTGGTGGAAGAGTTGCATGAGGGAAGGAGAATGTGTGTAGATGGAAAATGCGTGCGTATTACTAACAGTCATAATAGCAGCCACCATTTATCGAATGCCTACTGGCCAGACAGGTGCTGGGTGCTTTACATGTAATGCACCAGGGGTGGGACCATGGTGATGCTCATTCACAGAGGAGATAATGGAGGCTCAGAGAGGGAAGGCACTGTGCTTGGGGTCACACCGCCAATTAATGCTAGTCTCTCGACTCCCAGCCCAGGGCTCTGCATTACAGCTTTGTTTCTTGGGGGTGGGAAGAGATAGTTGGGCTGGGAGTCCCAGGGGGCAGCTGGCCCCTGGGAAGCTGGAAGGACCTCAGACATGACGTTCTGATGTTGCAAATGGGAGACTGAAGCTGCTCAGGGTCCCCTGGGTGGTACCAGGACCCCGGCGCCCACCTGCTCATGCGGGGCTTGCACACCCCTGTAGGGAAGAGGGCTGAGCAGTCTGAGTGCGGCTGGAGGCTGTGCCTGTGTCCTGGTGTCTGCCCGCCCGGACAGGCCCCTGACTTGTTGGGACTTGCAGGGAGCAGGCCCCCAGCCCTGGGGATAGCTCAGAGCCAGTCTTCCCAAGGTTTGAAGCGGGTGTGGGGCGCGAACTGGCTCGAGTTCCACATTGTCGGTGATGATGGGGCCCTGAGCCAACCCCCTCCCAGTTTAGGCCTCTCATCTTTTGGCCCCTGGCACGCTGCCAGGCTCATGGGGGGCTGCCTCTTAGATGCCAGCTTCTGGCTGACAATGAAGCCAGCACTGCCCCCCTGGCTGGCAGGAGAAGGGAAGAAGAGGGGACAGGCGACAGGTTCCTTTTTCTACTAGGACACAGCTGCTGGGGCTGGGGCCTCAGCACGGGGGTAGGGGGTCTGCGTTAAGTCTAGAAAATTCCACCATGTGGCCAGGGAGACCCCGAGTAACTTGTAGAATGAACCTGGTGCTTGACTGTCCTCGGAGAGATGGTGTCAGTGCCCCCCCTGGAGGCAGGGATTGCAGGAGCATGACCTCCGGGCCTTTCTGGGTCACAGAGAACATCAGAGCCTGGAGATCACCTATTGCAGGTGGGGAAACAGACCCAGAAATGAGTGTGATGGGCCCAGGGTCAGTGGTGGAGCTGGGATGAGGCCCTGGTCTGGGCTCTGAGGGCCTGTGGCACTGTCTGTCCCTGCTGCCCCCTTGTCCCCATGCTGCAGGTGGCAGGCTTGCCCCTGTGGCCATAACTGTTGCATGTGGGCTAGGTTGGCGGGCCACAGCATCCCTGGGAAAAGAGAGTGGAGGTGAGGTAGGGATTTGTGTCCTGTTGATTGCATGTAGGGAGACAGGCAAAGGGCTCCCAGCAGCCACCTCCAAGTTCAGAAGGAGGCCCTTAAGCTCCCTGTGGAGCCCCCCACCCCCACCCCATTCTTCCTGTCCCTGAGGAGCAGGTGTTGGGTGAGACAGCTGGGATGGGAAGGAGGGAATGGCCACCCCCCTGGATTCTACAGAATGGGCCCCCTGGGCTTCCTGTGTCCATGGCAACCTGGATAGAGTGACTCGAATAATAACGGTACTAGGGCAGTGGTTGCTAGGGGAGACTGTAAACTTCTTTCATCCCTGGCTTGGTGACACCCTTCTCTCCTTTTGAATTACTAGTAAAATTGAAAGGCTGTTTTGTGAGGGGTGAAGTTCGTGGAAAGGGGCGAGGTATGGTTGGGAGTGACCCGGGCCTGGCTCTGAGCCCTGGGGAAGCAAGTGGAGTGCCTGAGGACTGCCTGAACCCCTCTAAATCACAGAAGCAGATAGCACCTGGCCCAAACACCTGTGTAAAACACACAGCACAGGCCACAGTAGACCCACACAGACACACAAATGCACAAACACACCACAGCAGAATCTGCACCCACAGCCAGGCACCACCCAGTCCCACCCAGGTGTGGAATGTCTCACACAGGTGCAGAGTCACAGCAGTGATGTATCCATCCTGCGCACAACACAACACATTGTCTCACATGTTGTGGACACACACAGCCAATGGTCAGCACAGAGAACAGAGTCACCGACACACACACCACAGACACTCAGAGCCAGACACATGCTCCAACTCACAAACATGTGAACACACGGGGACACACAGATGTACCCACCTGCACCACAATGTAGACCTGTGACCACAGACACCACCTCTCTCAGGTCCCCCGGAGACGCTCAGGGTCCCAGGTGGAGACAAATGACAAAATACTCCCCACTCACCCCCGTGAGATGCACCTGCATTGATGCACAACACACAGCGTTTCAGTGCCACCGCCGGCACGCTCGGATGTGGGCACTGCCGGTCCCCTGACTGAGGTGGACGGCTTGCAGACACTGGTCACAGGCCTGCAGCCCAGCCTTCACAGAGACCCGCATACCACCTCCTCCCACACCTGCAGACCGAGTTGTTCCCCCAACTTGAATTGAAGCCCCCACCAGCCCCTCCCTGTGGGTGGCTCCAGTGGCCACAGTCACCCTGCCCCAGTGCTGTCCTTGGGGGAGTGGGGGAGGCAGAGAGGAAGTTGTTTCCAGCTTTCTCAGTGGCTCCTTAAGCATGTCCTGGGCGCACTGGATCAGTGCAGGGAACAGCTGGAGGGAACCGGCACCTGCCACTAACCTGGCCTGGCCCCGTTATTAGTGTGGGGAGAGCAGCTGTCTTTGCCGTTGGCTTCCCTGGGACTGGGCGTGGGTGGACGTGTGAATGCCCTGCCCAGGCTGTAGATGGCGAGTGTGGGCTGGTGCCAGAGTCCACTGGGCTGGGCTGTCTTCCTGTTGGCTCTCCCTGGGCACTGTCGCTCCTGTTAGTCGCACTCATCCTCAGTTGCTTCCCCCACAGGTGGAGTCTGAGGGGCCCCCTGGGACCAGCAGGTGCCTAAGGAGGATAGAGGGTTCCAAGGCTGTTGGAGCAGCCAGAGCCAGGCAGGCCTCCTTCCTGTGCCTGCAGGGCCTGATGATGGAGCGGCTGCGAGCCACCTGGGGGTGAAGGAAGGGCGCTGGCAGCAGAGGGCTTCCCATGAGGTCAGGGAGAGGTGGGAGCCTGAGGCCGGGCCGGGGCTCAGGCATTAATAAGCCACACGGTATAGAACATGCGTGTGCACCTCTTACAAATCTGAGCGCTGCGTGTAAGGGAGTCGGGGCAGGCCAAGGAGTTCATCTGTGTCACCCTGGGGATGTTTGACACCGCCTGTGTGCCTTATGTGTATGCATGTCTCTGAGCTCAGTAGGCATGCATTGATGCCTCTGTTTGAATGTATTCACATGTGCTTATGCCATTAATTCATGATCCTAATGAACATGCCACTAACACTGCTGTAGGCCTAAGATACAATGGGAACAACAGGCTTTCCTGAGCTCACTTGGGTTTGGGGTGGGAAGACATGGACACGGATCTAAGAATCATCAACCGCAGTGGGGTTAGTTGCTTTGGGAGAGAGGCTCACAGTGCACCAGGGCCTCTAAGGTTTACCCCAGGTGCGTCTTTGTGTTTTGCATGCACATGTTTGTGTGTCCATGCATGCCCCGTCTGTGTGTCCAGGCATGGCTGCCTTAGGCCATGCATATGTGCATTGCATCCAGGCTTGCCCAAATGTGCCTGCAAGGCATTGTGGGTCTGGGCCCAGCCTGGTGCTCCCTGCAGACGCCTGTGTCTGCCTTCCCTGGAGACGGAGGACTCTCACCCAGGGCCCTTCCCTGCAGCTGGAGCAGGCTGTGCGGCTGGAGTCTGGGGAGCTGGAAACACAGGAGCCCAGGGGGCTGGTACGGCAGAGCGTGGAGCTGCGGAGGCAGCTGCAGGAGGAGCAGGCCTCCTACCGACGAAAGCTGCAGGCCTACCAGGAGGGCCAGCAGCGGCAAGCCCAGCTCGTGCAACGGCTGCAGGCCAAGGTCAGGGCCGCCCACTCCTGCTCCTGCCTACCCAATGTGCTTGCTCACTGTGCCCTGCCCCCACCCCCTGGGGCTGACCATTGCTCACCACCCATCCCCAGATTCTCCAGTACAAGAAGAAGGGCTCAGAGCTGGAGCAGCAGCTGTTGGAGAGATCCACAGAGCTGGAGCAGCAGCGGCTGAGGGTGGGTGCCAGGGCAGGGCAGGGCAGGCCCTTTCCTCCTCGTGCCCAACCTGATGCCCACTTCTCCCACCCAGGACACAGAGCACAGCAGAGACCTGGAGAGCGCCCTCATCCGCCTGGAGGAGGAGCAGCAGAGGTGGGGCACCCAGCAGGAAGCGGAGATGGCGGCAGGGCGGTCCTCTCCAGCCTTGAGCCCATTGGTCCCTCTTGGTCCCACCCAGGAGCAGCAGCCTGGCCCAGGTGAACGCTATGCTCCGGGAGCAGCTGGACCAGGCGAGCTCAGCCAATCAGGCTCTGAGAGAGGACATACGCAAGGTGACCAGTGACTGGTCACGCAGTCGCAAGGAGCTGGAGCAGCGGGAGGTGGCGTGGAGGCGTGAGGAGGAGGTGGGCACAGGGTTCTGGGAGGCCAGTGGGGCCTGGTGGGTCCCGCCTGAGCCAAGGGGAAGGGTCTTTGTAGAGTGGAGAGGACTCAGGCTTCGTGAGAAGGAGCGGGAGGCCCTGCTGGCCACGGGAGCCCTTTAGGAGAGGTAAATAGTTGTCATAATCACAGTTGGCCTTGATTGCACATTCCATGTGCTGCGTGTTCATTTTTTCCCTATTTCTCAGAATAACTGAGCATGGTAGGTGCTGTTGTCCTTATTTTAAAGAGAGGTTAGTAACCTGCCCGGCCATGCGGCTGGGGTGCAAACCTCGGTGCCAGCACTTTCTGCCCTTTCTCGCTGCCTCTTGGGACTGCAGGGCCATTGAAACCCATTTTCCAGTGCCAGAGGGAGGCTTGGCAGTGAGAGGCTGACAGTTTCGACACGGCCCTGTGTGCAGGCCCAGACCTGACCCACCAGGAAGACCCCCTCCCTGGGCAACAGTGCCTCCCAGGATGGTCAGAGCTGGGGCAGAAGCGGGTGGCCCTCCCCGCAGCCCCTCACTCACCCTGTCTTCCCTCCAGTCCTTCAACGCCTACTTCAGCAACGAGCACAGCCGCCTGCTCCTCCTCTGGAGGCAGGTTGTGGGGGTCCGGCGACTGGTCAACGAGGTGAAGATGTCTACCGAGAGGTGAGGCCCGGCTGGCGGAGGGGTGACGTGGGGAGATGCTGCAGCAGCAGCTGGGGGGCACCCACTTTTTTTTTTAAAACATCATTTTTCTGCCAAACCGGTTTGGCTCAGTGGATAGAGCGTCGGCCTGCGGACTGAAAGGTCCCAGGTTCGATTCCGGTCAAGGGCATGTACCTTGGTTGCGGGCACATCCCCAGTGGGAGGTGTGCAGGAGGCAGCTGGTCGATGTTTCTCTCTCATCGATGTTTCTAACTCTCTATCCCTCTCCCTTCCTCTCTGTAAAAAATCAATAAAATATATTTAAAAAAAACAAACATCATTTTTCTTTTCTTTTTAAAAAAATATTTTTATTGATTTCAGAGAGAAAGAGAGAGGGAGAGAGAGATAGAAACATCAATGAAGAGAGAGAATCATTGATCGGCTGCTTTCTGCACGACCCCCATTGGGGATCGAGCCCACAACCCAGGCGTGTGCCCTTGACCGGAATCCAGCCTGGGACCCTTCAGTCTGCAGGCCGATGCTCTATCCACTGAGCCAAACCGGCTTAGGTGGGCACCCACTTTTTAAGTTGAATTCAGCTCAACTCAGTTGAACTTCAGTCCAACCCAACACACCTACGGGCCCTTGGAGATGCAGAAGCAACTATAATAATGAACTCTTATTATGATCGTGGCAGTCAACATTTACTAGGTATTTCCTCTGAGCTAGGCTCTTTGTACATTTCATTTCATCTCATATCCAGCATCTCTGTGAAGTAGGAATAGTAATATTTCCCATTTTACAGATGAGGACATTGAGGCTCAGAGAGGTAGAATGACCTTTCCAAGGTCACATGGTGGTAAGTGGCTGAGTCAGGATTGACAACTGCTTTTAATCCACTAGAATATTCAGCTTCTACTACCAAGGACCTTACCACCTCTAGTGATAAAAGGAAATAGAACCCCCCACACCCAAATTCTAGACCAAGGAAGTGAGTGGTCAGTGACATGAAAGTGGAGCAGAGAATGTCCTCAATTCTCACAAGGATGGGAGGGTCAGAAAGACGCTTCATAGAGGAGGTGGAATTTGCACTGACCTCAGGGATGGGTGGGATTTTAACTGGCAGAGCTGGGGCACTCCAGGCAGAGTGTACAGCCTGAGCAAAGGCGTGGAGGCGGGAGAAATGGCACTGGGGGTGGGGATGGGGTTGGAGAGAGAGGCAGGTGAACAGAGGGGGCTAGCAGGGGGCTGGAGGGGGCTGGCATGTTCCGGCAGGGGGCTCGGTCCTGCTTGGGCTGAGCAGGTGAGGCTGTGGGGAGAGCCCAGAGACAGGGAGACCAATTTGTTTCCTTTTTTACATTAAAAATGTATTTAATGATCTTTTGTTAAAATATCAAATATTTAGTGTGTCCAGATTCCCAATGGACTCATCAATGTCACAGATGGTTTGCTTCACTTCTTGTCCTGACAGTGTGTTTGAATCAGGACCCGCAGATGTTCACAAAATGCGATGGGCTGATTTGTCCTTTAATCTCTGTTATTTGTTCAGGAAACTGGGACAGTTGTCCGAAGTTTCCCACAGTCTGGATTCTGTGGTGTCATTTAACACCTTTGTCCCCTGTGGTTCTTATAAACTGGACGTTGGATTTAAGGCTTGATCAGATTCATGTTCAGGGTTTTTTTTTGTTTGTTTCTTTGGGTTTTTTTATAAGGCTTCTTCGTAAGTGCTGGGTGCTCTTTCATCAGGAGGCCCCGAATGCCTGGGCGTCTCTGTGCACCGGCAGCCTCAGATGCTCAATGCTAAGGCCCAGGCATTCATCAGGGTTGCAAGATTGTGATCCTCTTCCGTCACTCCTTCCTGTCTCAGCTGGATTCTTCCTTAATGAGTCACCTCCTCTCCTTGCGTTAGATACCCAGTGGTACCGTTCATTCAGGAAACGAGAGGATTTAACCCATTTGATGTATTTAAAGTATGCTCTATTTTTAATTAGAATTTAAAATTTTACTTTTTAAAAATTTGATTTTAGAGAGAGGAAGGGAAAGAGGGAGAGAAACGTCGATTGGGGTGCCTCCTGCACGTGCCCTAACCGGGGATCATGTGCCTGATCTGGGAATCGAACCTGCCAACTTTTGGTGTATGGGAGGACGCTCCAACCAACCCAGCCACACTGGCCAGGACCTAATATTTTACTTTTGAATAATTCATATGTTCACAAATTCCAATTTCAAAAGGGTGTATGGTGAGAAGGCCCCCTCCCACCCCTGGCCTCAGACACTCCTCTCCTCTCCCTCCTGGAGGCAAGCAATATGCCTTCAGGCTTCTTTTTTTTTTTTTTTAATATATTTTATTGATTTTTTTTACAGAGAGGAAGGGAGAGGGATAGAGAGTTAGAAACATCGATGAGAGAGAAACATTGATCAGCTGCCTCCTGCACACTCCCTACTGGGGATGTGCCCGCAACCAAGGTACATGCCCTTGACCGGAATCGAACCTGGGACCCTTGAGTCCGCAGGCTGACGCTCTATCCACTGAGCCAAACCAGTTAGGGCCTTCAGGCTTCTTTTTATACAAGCAAATACAGCAGATCTCTCTCTCTCTCTCTCTCTCTCTCTCTCTCTCTCTCTCTCTCTCTCACACACCCTTTTATATATTGTTAGAATTTCATCTTTGCAGTTCTTGAAGATGCTTTTTTTTTAAATAATTTATTTTAGAGAGAGAGAGACATCGATTTGCTGTTCCACCCATTTATGCGTTCATTGGTTGATTCTTGTATGTGCCCTGACGGGGGATTGAATCCACAACCTTGGTGCATTGGGGAGATGCTCCAACCAACCAGGATACCAGCCAGGGCTTGAAGATGCTTTCTTCACCGCATAGTTCTAACTGAGTTACAGTGGGAGTGGTTCTATTTCAGGCTCTGAAGAGCTTCCCCATTTGTTTTTCTCGGCTACAGATAGCCCACAGAATGGATGTGTCATGTTAAGAGCAGTCCCCTTTGATGGCTATTTAGGTTGCACCAGCATTTTTGGCCTGAGCATGCTGCAGGGGATCACTTTATACACAGGCCATTTCCCAGGTGTTGGGGCATCTCTGTAGGATAAATTCTTAGCAGTGGAGTTGGTGGGTCACAAAGAGCCCATCAGTTAGTCGTTTTCAGAGCTCTTTCTAACTGCCTTCAGCTGTGGTTGCCCTCCCAGCAGTGTGGGGGAGGGTCTATTTTCCCATAGCCTCACCCACACCGTGCATTATGTGACTTTCCCCCCATTCTAATAGTGACAAATGGCATCCCAGTGTAGTTTTAATTGACGCTTGGGAGCCCACCCCCATCCCATCCCTGCTGTGTGTTCTCTCCACTAGAGATCTGCTGCAGTTGGGAGGGGAGCTGGCCCGGACCTCACGAGCTGTCCAGGAAGCGGGACTGGGGCTGAGCGCGGGCCTGCAGCTGGCCGAGAGCCGGGCCGAGGCAGCCCTGGAGAAGCAGGCGCTGCTGCAGGCCCAGCTGGAGGAGCAGCTGCGGGGCAAGGTGCTGCAGGAGGAGGGCCTGGCCCAGCTGCAGATGCAAAGCAACCTGGACAAGGCCGACTTCAATGCCAGGTGGGTGCCTGGTAGGTGCCACGTGAGGCAGGGGAGGAGGGGTCTGTTCACTGGGGACGGGCTTGAGGTCAGCCAGTCTTCCCAGACACCCCGTTGGCAGAGTGGGAAACTGAGGTCCAGGGGGCTCTTGCCCAGGGCACATCACAAGCAGTTCAACCTCTGATACCAAATTTGTTTCCAGCTCCTACAACCTCGACAAGTCCCAGGGTGCTTCCCCAGGAGACAAAGTGGGGGGCAACCTCATTCATTCTCATTTACAGACAGAAGTGACTTGCTCAAGGTCATACAACCAGGGAAGTGAATCCTAGGGTCCCTGCCTCAGGTTTGGGGAAGCATGCAGGACACAGAGCTGGAGGGTTGGAGGACAAGCTGGGGTGAGTCTCCCATTCACCTCTGTTGCTCCCCCACCTCCAGAATGACAGAGCTGGCCCTGACAGTGGAGCGCCTTCAGAACCAGAACCTGGAGAAGGATCGGGTCAACAAGGCCCTCACTGAGAAGCTTGAGGCCCTGGTGAGATGCAGCTGCCCTCGAGGTGTGGCAGGGCGGGATGGGGCACTGACCAGACCCGTGGGCACAGGCTGAGGGCCGGGCTGTTGGGCCCCCCTGGAGCTTCCCACTCAGACTGTATCACCCTCATTAATTGAGCATCTAGTGCGTGCGAGGCTTAGTGTGAGCACAGTTAACTCTTATCCCATTTCATCCTCTCAGCAGCCCTGTAACAGGAGCCCCTTACACAGATGAGAAACCCGAGGCCCAAGGGGAAATACTTGTCCAGAGACTCAGACTGGGGAGGCAGGACTTGCGCTCATGCCTGTAATCTGCTAGTCCAGGGCTCTTTCTCTTGGAACTCAGCTGCCTCCCCACCCGAGGGACACCCCTCAAAGGTGCTGCCTGGGTTGGTCACCCTTCTGTGTGGGTCCAGGCCCTGTTCTATGTCCAGCTCTTCCCCAGCAGGCTGTGTGACCTGAGGTGGGACACTGCACTTCTCTGGGCCTCGTCTGTTCAGGGCACTTAGGGCTGCTGCACTATGGCCATGGCCTTCGAGGCTGCCTGGTGGGTGGGGGCTCAGGGAGGGAATGAGTAGGTTTCGGATCAGGGCACAGACCCTGACCACCCTCTCCTCGTCTCTTCACCACTCCAGGAAGCCCTGCAGCTCCAGGAGCAGCCCGCCCTGGACACAGAGGAGGGCGAGGGGCTGCAGCAGACCTTGAGGGACCTGGCACAGGTGTGAGGTGGGAGGGAGCCCGGAGAGGCCAGAGGGTGGGAGCCCTGGGCAGGGCAAGGCCAGGCAGTCCAGGGCCGCCAGCTCCTCTGGTGGCCTTGACCAGAACTGCCAGTGGCTGGGGAACCTGGGGTCCTGCCTGGGCGAGGTTCCGGCCCATCTGTGAGAAAGGCCGCGTGATGTCTTCCCAATACATGGGAGGCCGCACCTGGCGGGCTGAGGGCTGTGAGCTAGTGGAAGCGGAATCAGGAAGCCTTGTTGGAAGGGAGCTTAGGCTGTGCCGCAGATTTGGGGATGAAGCTAGTCACATGGCCGCTGCGGGCCCGCTGCCCCTACTGGGCGTCTTTACCCAACTAACCTCCCTACTGCCCCGCTCCTCTGCCTCCCTACCCCACCCCGCAGGCCGTTCTGTCCGACATGGAGAGCGGTGTTCAGCTAAGTGGCTCCGAGCACACCGCTGATGCGTCAGAGGGCAGTCTGCGGGGGCTCTCGGGCCCCCGGACTCCATCCCCATCGAGGCGCTCCTCGCCCGGCCGCGGTCGCTCCCCGCGCCGAGGCCCATCCCCAGCCTGTTCGGACTCCTCCGTGCTAGCCCTGATCCACTCCGCCCTGCACAAACGCCAGCTACAGGTCCAGGTAGCAAGGGGAGGGGCTTGGGCAGCTGGGGGCGGAGCCTGGGGAGGGAATGTACTTAGGTTGGGTTTGCTGGGGACCTCGGAGATGGAGGCTCAGAGTCCAGGTGGAGGGCTCAGCATAGGGAGTGGAAGCCTAGCCACTCTCCTGCCTCAGGCCTAGGCCACAGAATAGGCTGCTGTACATCCCTGGAACTAGCACAGAAGCAGGGGGCTCTGAGGGCTCAGTGGCTCCCCCGGGCTCAGGGGTTCCCACGCCACAGGACATGCGTGGGCGCTACGAGGCCAGCCAGGACCTCCTGGGCACACTGCGGAAGCAGCTTAGTGACAGCGAGGGTGAGCGCCGTGCCCTGGAGGACCAGCTGCAGCGTCAGCGGGACAAGACCGACGGGGCCACCCAGGCCCAGGAGGATGCCCAGCGCGAGGCCCAGCGTCTGCGGAGTGCCATCGACCTCCTGAACAGGTGCCTGGGAGGTGGGAAGTGGGGGCCTCGGAGAATCAATCAGTGTCTGGGCCCAGCCCCAGCCCCAGCCCCAGCCTGTAAGCGTGCACCAAGACGGTCCTAACGAGCCATGTGTGTATGTTTTCTGGCAGTGAGGTAGCAAACGTTTCCTGTACACCTACTGTGTGCCAGGCTCGTGGCCAGGCATTTTATGTGTATAATCTCCAATTAGTCTTCCTGCCAAAGTCTGAGAGGCTTGTCCAAGCTCACAGGGTGTGGCCGGGATAGGAATCGGAACTGATAGCAAAACCAATGCTGCCCGTGCCTTGGAAGGAGAAGGCTTTTATACTGTGTGCACAACGGGCACCTCACTTTGCATTCTGCTATTTTTACTTACTATCATGGTGTATGTTTTTCCGCCTACTGCCAGCTATTGTGTCTCGTATGCTTAAGGCAGTGGTTCTCAGCCTTCCTAATGCCGCGGCCCTTTAATACAGTTCCTCATGTTGTGGTGACCCCCAATTTCATTGTTACAAATTGAACATAATTAAAGCATAGTGATTCATCACAAAAACAATATGTAATTATATATGTGTTTTCCCATGGTCTTAGGCGACCCCTGTGAAAGGGTCGTTCGACCCCCAAAGGGGTTGTGACCCACAGGTTGAGAACCGCTGGCTTAAGGGTTGCTACTTGAAGCGATGAGGTGGGACAGTGAAAGATATGACCGCCATCGGCCCCCAGCCTGAGCTGGAAACCCCAGCTGGCTCAGGAGGCACCCTCCCGTTGCTTGTGACTGCTGGAGTTGGGAGAATGGCAACACCCTGCAAATTGTCAGAGTTCCCCGTTGCTGCCTCCCCCTGTCCTGCTCTGGCTACCATGTGCTGCTGGCCTGTGCAGCAGGAAGCTCAGAGATCTGGGCAGACCCAGCTCCACTGGGCCTCCCAGACGGGGGGTTGGGGGGTTATAGAGGCATTTCTGGTCATATGGACTAGCAAGCTGGCAGCACAGTTGCCCACATATCTCAGGAGCCTAACCTCTTCAACCTGGTGGAGATAGTGCCACTGCCTCCATCTGTTCCACTGAGCCCCCAAGTGGGCAGTTTGGGGGAGAAGGTTCCCTCTGCTGGGATGAGTCAGCTTCAGGGAGAGGTAGATGAAATGAGTTGGCCGTGGACATGGTCAGGGAAGGCTTCCTGGAGGCACGTGCCTTAGAGGACGGAGGATGTGGCTCACATGTCGGACAGCAGCACGGCTGTTTTCCCCGATGGGAGCAGCCCCAACATCCCCTTCAGCTCCTCTACCCCTGGTCCTGCAGGGAGAAGGACAGTCTGGCCCATAGCCTGCAGGCGGCCCAGCAGCAGGCTGAGGAGCTGCGGCAGGAGCGGGAGAAACTACAGGTGACACAGGAGGAGCTGCGGCGCCAGCGGGACCAGCTGGAGGAAGAGAAGGAGGACACAGAGCAGGATCGTGCGCGGGCACGCAGGGAGCTCGAGCGGAGGTGCGTAGCTTCTGGCCTCCCTGCCAAGGCCACTTGAATGGGCTTTAGGGCTCCTGACAGTGTCCCTGGGGGCTAGAGAGCACCTGTCCTCCTACCGTCTTGAGAAGTCCTCCGGTGTGGGGTCTTCTGATCAGTCCTGTCTCGGTAAACAGGCTCAGGGAGGTACAGTCATTTACCTGGGACCCGAGAACTGGAGGAAGGAAGCGTGTGGATGGTAATAATAACAATCATTAAAATACCAGTAGTAATATTAACATTATTTTTTAAAATTAAAGTTACAGTAATATTAGTATTAATATCATTTTAAACAATTAGATCATCTTATTTAACCCTCAGGATAACTCTATGATATAGGAGCTGTTATTAGCCCCATTTTATGGATGGTAAAACTGAGGCACAGAGAAGTCATATAATTTCCTTAAGGTCACAGCTAGTTAGTAAAAGAGCCAGGATTTGAACCCAAGCATTCTGCCCATCACTCTGAAGAGTTAACCTCTTAACCACTGCACTGTTTACTTCTCTGAGACATAAGTCATAATGATATCCAGTACATTATTCTTGTTTCTAAAGGCCTTTGAAGAGCTATGTCAGGCACTATCCTACATATTTCATGTATCCTTAAGTAAGTCATGTATCCTTATAACAACTTTGTGAGGCCCATTTTGCAGATGTGAAAACTGAGGCCCAGAGTCACAGAGCCAAAAGGCGGTGACCCTGGCTGTCCTTCTGGTAAGGCTCTTGCCCCCAGGGCTCCTGCCTCAGCCCTGACCCCCAGCCTGTTCCAGGTTGGCTGGCTGAGGGAGACGCAGGGCAGGGAAGTGACATGGGGCACCCCCCGCCTTCTGTCCCACAGCACTAGACAACTAGAGCAGCTGGAGGTGAAGCGCTCAGGGCTGGCGAAGGAGCTGGTGGAGGTGAGGGAGGCGCTGAGCTGTGCCACGCTGCAGCGGGACATGTTGCAGGCTGAGAAGGCCGAGGTGGCCGAGGCGCTGACCAAGGTGTGTCCCTGTTTGCCCCACAACCACAAACCTACCTCCGCCCTGGGCCCCAGACCTTCTCACCCTGGCCACAGACTGACCCCTATTTCAGGCTGACCCCCGACCCTGATCACAGACAGAACCCTTCCTTCTGGACTCAGGCTAACCTTTGACCCAGGCCACAAACCAACCTCTGACCCCAGACATAAGTGAATTCACCTCTATTAGTGGCCATATCCCTGCTTTTCCAGACGCTCCTGGGCAGTGCCTGGAGTTCAGGTCATCCGGCCCATCTCTGGTCCCGGGCCTGGGGTCTGTGAGGATTGGGGCACAGTCCTTAGCGAGTGCCTGCCCCACTCCCTGTCGTCTGGGCCCTGAACAGTGCCTCCCCCAAGCCCGCTCTGGGGAACCCTCTGCCCTGCTCTGCACAGCCCTGCGGTGTGCAGCAGCTTTTAAGTGGCTTCCTAGACACTAGGCCTCTGCAGTGATTTCTCACCGTGCGTCTCCCTTGTCCCTCTACCCCGTCTGTGTCTCTTGTTTCTCCCCACCCTCTTGCCTCTCCCCATCTTCCATGTCTCTGCACATCTTTTCCCATCGCTCCCGTCTCTGTCCCTCTCTCGCCATCTCTCCCCACCTGACTGTCTCTGGCCGCCCCGTTCTGGCCCCTGCAGGCTGAGGCTGGCCGCATGGACCTCGAGCTCGCGATGACCAAGCTGAGGGCAGAGGAGGCCTCTCTGCGGGACGCCTTGTCCAAGCTGAGCGCCCTCAACGAGAGCCTCGCACAGGACAAGCTGGGCCTGAACCACCTCGTCGCCCAGGTATGTCCCCCTCCTCGCCCCCCTGTGCTCCCACTCAGAGACCCCAGTAGGCGTCTCAGGCCCAGCCTTGGCCCACATCCTGCCTCGCTGTACACCTCCCTGAACACCTCTGTCCCCGTGCCTCTCTGTCTCGCTGCCTGCCTCTTTCTGTCTCTGACTCTGTCTGTCTGTCTATCCTCTTTCATGGTCTGAGAGAAAAGAAGTTCTGTGGACCCTTCTCCCTTCTTCCCTCTCCCCAGTGTCCACTGCCCCTTCCCCCGAGGAAGCCTCCCTGGGCTCTGTGATAGGTGGGTGGGTGGCCCTTGGTCCTGGGTGGGACCCCTTTCCCCAGGTGGAGGGGCTGGGCTGATCTGCTCACTCACCTCCACCCCCACCGGCCTCACAGCTGGAGGAGGAAAAGGCAGCCCTGCTGGGCCAGCAGCGGCGAGTGGAGCAGGAGGCCACCCTGGCGAGGGAGGAGCAGGAGCGGCTGGAACAGCTTCGGCTGGAGCAGGAGGTGGATCGACAGGGCCTGGAGGGCTCCTTGCGGGTGGCAGAGCAGGCCCGGGAGGCCCTGGAGCACCAGGTCCCCACACTGCGCCAGGAGCGCTGCCGGCTGCAGGAGCAGCTGGCCCAGGTGGGTGATGTGGAGGATGGGGAGCAGGTGGGGCCAGGGTTCTAGCCTCCCAGCCTCCGACACCTGTCCTGGGTAACTCGCAGGCTCAGGAGCCTGAATGTGGGCTTAGGTTCAGCCCCACCTCTGCTAACTGGGCCCTTGGGCAAACTACTCCACCCCCCCATGCCTCAGTCGCCCCATCTGTACCACGGGGCCAAGCGTTCTTATCACAAAGGGCTGTTCTGAAGAGGACGCCCGTGGGAGCACTTGGCAGCTGAATCACCTCCCAGTAACAATCCCAATGTGATGACAGGTGGAGAATTTTAGGACTGGGATGTGAGACTTGTTGGGAGAACACACTGGAAGGGACTTCAGGGTCTTAGGGACACAGTGACCTTTATATGGCGGGCGGGGCTCCTGGGAGGGGCCTCTAGGGTATGGGCCACGGCTGCAGGGAGCAGGGCTCCGTGTTTCCATTCTGAGGCCTGCAAAGCAGCGCTCCTTGGTCTGTTTTATATACTCAGCTTCTCTGGAAGGTCAGGGGTGTGGAAGGGGCTCTGGAAGTCAGGGGTGTAGAAGGGGCTCTGTTATGACCCAGACTGAGTGAGGACACTCACGTGTGTATGTGTTGCAGGTTCAGAGAAGTCTGGTTTGTCCAAGTACACACAGCACATCAGGGTGGAGACTGGGCTTGAACCCTGCTCTCCTGCCTGTTAGGCCAGGGCTGGATCAGGCCCGGGGTTGGGGTCCTGCATGGTGGGCAGGCTGGGGGGCTCTGGGGGAGGAGGGGAGGGTGCTCACAGTGCCTGGGTGGGTGCCAGCTCTCCCGGCAGCTGAGCGGGCGGGAGCATGAGCTGGAGCAGGCACGGCGGGAGACACAACGGCAGGTAGAGGCGCTGGAGCGGGCGACCCGGGAGAAGGAGGCGCTGGCCAAGGAGCGGGCCGGTCTGGCTGTGCAGCTGGCGGCAGCTGAGCGTGAAGGCCGAACCCTATTGGAGGAAGCCACACGCCTGCGGTAAGGCTTTAGGCTCTGCCCAGCCCACTGAGGAGGGTGGGCGGGGGTCTGCCTGGGGCCACCAGCCACACCCTGGCATTGGCCCACACACAGTTGCTGAGGAGCAGGGCTTGCCAATGCGTCCTGGCTATGGCTCAGGCTTCCCCAGGGAGCGTGGGACCGGCTGGGCAGGTAGGCTGGCACCTGGCCCACGGCTGGCCACGCCCTGGGATCCACAGTTTCCTGGGGCCCGGGAGGCCGAGTCCTGAGGCCTGAGGGATTGTGTGCTGCAGCTTGGAGAAGGAAGCCCTGGAGAGCAGCCTGTTTGAGGTGCAGCGGCAGCTGGCCCAGCTCGAGGCCCGTCGGGAGCAGCTGGAAGCTGATGGGCAGGCCCTGCTTCTGGCCAAGGAGGCCCTGACGGGTATGGGGGGACTAGGGGGTGGGTGAGGAATACCTGATTCTAACCCAGACTAACCTGTCAAGGTCTGGGGTCTCACGGAAGTTGGAAGCACTGGCTTTGGAGTCTGGCTGACCTGGGTTCCAATCCTGCCGCTGCCGCTTAGATCTGAGCTTTTTTGAGCAATTCCCTTCCCCCCTGGGCCACAGGTTCCTCATCTGACAGTTAGAGGTGACTGCCAGCCTTCTAAGGCTGTTGCCAGGAAGGCGTGAAGCAAGCATTTGAGGCCTGTCACAGCGCCTGGCTGAGCCAGCGGTGCCTGCTGCTTATTGTCATCAGGGCGCTGAGAGAGTTCTGAGTTCTCCGTGGAGCCGTCACTGCTTTTCTGAGCGACTCTCTCGGCCCTGCAGTCCCAGCCCCGCTTCTCTCCACACGCCCCACCCGGTTTCTTGGACCATGAAAATTAATCTCCCCGTCCTCGTCCACCTGAGCCAGACAGAACTAGAAAGGGAAATGCTGAAAGATGGGGGGGTGGTTTTTAGATGGTCCACAGTGGGTGTACCCACCCCGTGGTCCCTCCATTAGTGCTCACAGCCCACCTAGTTTGTCTATGGCTATTAGTCATTAAAGGAGACGCCTCACGGAAAGCTGTGCAGCTTTGGGAAATTGTCTGTCTCCTCTGAGCCTCCATATCCTCCTCTGTAACTGACCCATAGTAAGCAATCCACAATGGGGTTGCTATCCTCCCCATTTGTGGGAGCCTCCCCATCAGACATTTCATCCCTTTGATGCCATTCCAGGGAGGGAGGGAGTGGGGCTGGGCCCGTGGGCTCAGGCAGCAGATGGGAAAACTGAAGCCCAGGGGGTGAGGAGCTTCTCCAAGGGAACCCGGCCTAGGTACCTGGTGGGCCCTCTCTCCTCTGGGGTTTTGCCTACGTGGCTCACCTGGCCTGAGTCTGCTGGTCCACAGGGAGGTTCCGTTCCAACCCAAGTCTGTCCCCTCCCACCATCCCTGTGCAGGAGAACTGGCAGGCCTCCGGCAGCAGATGACAATGGCAGAGGAGAAGGCGGCCCTGGACAAGGAGCTGATGGCCCAGAAGCTGGTGCAGGCTGAGCGGGAGGCCCAGGCCTCTCTGCGGGAGCAGCGGGCAGCCCACGAGGAGGACGTGCAGCGACTCCAGCGAGAGAAGGTTCGGGTAGCGGGGTCAGGGTGGGCGGGGCTCTGCTCTCTCTCCTCTGTGGTCTCAGGCGAGTCATTCTTCTCCCTCTGCCTCGGTTTCCACCTCTGTGAAACAGAACTTTATTTCTGTTCCGGAGGCCCTGGGAGCAGCTGGGAGGAAACACTGGGGACTCCTTATCAAACATGCAGATTCCCAGGCCCCGGATCTGGTCTGGCCCTGGTGATCCTGATTCAGGAAGGCACTTTCATTTGTAAGAAGTGCCGTTTGCTTATGAAGGACCACTCTAGGACCTGAACACGTAGTGCGAAATGTGAGGAGCCAGGTCACTACAAGACAGAACAGAGCTGTCTAAGAACACTGGCTCTGGAGTCACATTGCCTGGGTTTGGATCTGATCTAGGCCAGACTGCAGGATGAGTTATACTGGTTATGTCACCTATGGTCTCTGCCTTCATTTTCCCATCTGTAACGATGGGGATGAGGATAGTACAGGGGATTGTGAGGATGAGGTGAGATAGTCCATATAAAGGGCTTAATATAGTGACTGTCACTTTGTAAACGCTGCATAAATGCTGGTTGCTATTTTCACATAGGAGAACAGGACTCGGGGTGGGCAGGGCTGCCTGTGTCAGAGGTTCAGGCTGTCCTGCAGGACTCCAGGGGGCGCCATGTGTCGTCTTGGCCTTGGCCTTGTAGTATCACACTTGTCCAGCAGGTGGCAGTGAAGCACTGGAAGTTTCACAAAGGTGCCGGGCACTGCCCTCAGACCCTAGGTGGGGCGTTCTTTGCCTGTGGGTTCTACCCACCCAGTCCCCAAGGAGCAAACTCCTGTGCAGTCTTTACTCTCCCTGCCCCGCCTGACTTGTCCTCTTCATGTCACCAAATCTGTACTCTTTCCTGCTACTCTGCCACCCGCAGCCCTAAACCCCTTTTATTCCTCGCAGCCAACCCAACTCCCCTCAACCCCTACCTGCAATCCAGGTTCTTTTTTCTCAGTTCCTGAACAACCCTAGTCTACAATTTAGATTGCTCCTCATCGCTCTGGCTTCAGGCTCTCTGTTGCCCCGACTGTCCTCAGAGTCAGGCCCACCCCTCCCTGGTTGCTGCCCTTGGCTCTGGCCCCATTGCTCACCACGTTCCCCTCGTAGTCCACACCCCAGTGACCCTTACATATTATGATTTCCCTGTGTGCCGTGCTCTCTCCTCCCTCCAGGCCATCTCTGGGGCTGCACTCTGGGCCTGAGGTTCCTTCCCCCCCTTTTCCTGCTGACTGGTACTCATCTCTCCTCCAGGAAACATTCTCCGACCCCCATACCAGGGCGGCTGCTCCTCGGGGCTCGTGCAACCCTGGCTTGTCCCAGCCACAGCCCTTAGCAGCCGTTTGTAGTTTCACCTTGTAGTTTCCTGATCACCTGTCTCTCAGGGTCTGGGGTACAGGTGGCCTTGCAGCCTCATGGGTCACATGTGCTTGGGCCTGGCCCCCAGGAGGCAGCATGGCGGGAGCTGGAGGCAGAACGGGCCCAACTGCAGAGTCAGCTGCAGCGGGAGCGGGAGGAGCTGCTGGCCAGGCTGGAGGCCGAGAAGGAGGAGCTGAGCGAGGAGATCGC
>NW_005872147.1:42131-45514 GCF_000147115.1 Myotis lucifugus
GGAGGGGCCCGGGTTTCTGGGGGCTGGTTTCCGCTTACCCCCCCAGCCAGCTTGGGAGCTAGGAGTCCCGTAACCAATGCCCTGGGATACCAGTCGGAGCCTCCTGAGTGGCCAGCCTCCAGTTGTGCCACCAAGAGCACTGGTTGCAAATAGCTGCCCCACGTTTTCCCATCTCCCCTTCCACCCAGGCTGGGCATGGCGTCCCCCATGGCTTCCTTCTGAGCAGTCCCCACAACGCCCACATGTATCAGCTGACCCTCCTCAAAAAGAACTAACTCCCAGTTTTCCATAACGTCATGAGGACAGGGCAGACTGCATCTTTCTCTCCTCTTCACCAGCTCTGTCACCCTGGGCCAGTCACTTTATCTCTTTGAGCCTCTGTTTCCCCGTCTGTAAAGTGGGAATAATGGAGGGCCCTGCTTCAGGGTTGCTGTAGCATGTTAGTGAGATAGGAGTTGTGTCCATGTCCAGTTACTGTTACTCTTGCATCCTTTTCTGGGGCTTTAGGAGGAGTGAGCCTGTACCTCTGTCCTGGGTCCACCTGTGGTGGCCCAGTCATGCCCCCAAGTCCACAGTGGGCACATTTCCCAGGGCAGGGTGGGGGGAAGGCCCGAGCATGCCCCCAAGACCAACTAACCCCCCAGGCCCTTCGCTCTCTGCCTCTGCCAGGCCCTGTCGCTAAAGGAGTCTGAGAAGACGGCGCTGACGGAGAAACTGGTGGGTACACAGCACAGCCTGACCGCCATCTCCCTGGAGATGGAGCGACAGAAGCGAGATGCTCAGAGCCGGCAGGAGCAGGACCGGGTAGGTGGGCCTCCGTCTGAGCCGGAGACACAGCCCTGCCTGGAGGAGCCCCTGTCTGAGGGGGAGGCGTGGCTCTGCCCTGGGGAAGCCCCAGACTGTGTGGGAAGCTTCAGCCCTTCCCTGGGAGTCCCCATGTGAGGGAGGTAGCACGGCTCTGCCCTAGGGAACCCCTAGTCTGAGAAAGACTAGTCATGTAGACAGCACTCTCTAGCCATCAAGGGATCACGGAGGGTCTGGCAAGCCAGCGGGAGGGGCCGTGCTTGGTGCTGAAAGTGGGGTGCTGGGGAAGGGGACACAGCACCATCTGAGGAGCCCATCTGTCCTAGGGCACCATGAACACCCTGACATCCGAGCTGCGGGACCTGCGGGCCCAGCTTGAGGAGGCTGCCGCGGCCCATGCTCAGGAGGTGAAGAGGCTGCAGGAGCAGGCCCGAGACCTGGGCAGGCAGCGGGAATCCTGCGTGCGCGAGGTGAGCCCTCCGCCCCACACCCTTCCAGGCAGCACCCCCTAAATGCTGCTGGGGGCCTGGTTCGGTGAGGGTCCAGAGAAATGTAAGGCTCTTTCCTGCATTCAAGGGCAAATGAACAGCCAGCTGAGAAAGGAGGCAGCAAGCATGTATTAAGTACTTGTGATGTACACGTGGGACTGGGTCACTCAAGGTGGTCCCTGCCCTTTCGGCATCGTCCAAGGATGATCCTGATTATTTCAGACCCAAACACTGCTGACTCCAGCTTGCTTTGCCCGAATCATAACTCTCGCCTGTGGTCTGAGTCTATGCAGAGTGATGGGGCAGGTGCCCCCTGGCCTGGGACCTGGGGATGGGCTGGTTTCCACCAAGGCCCCGCTTGAGTGGGGCCCGACCCCCGTCCAGTGACAACCAGGGTCCTCACAGGCAGAGGAGCTTCGGACTCAGCTGCGCCTGCTGGAGGATGCCCGTGATGGGCTGCGGCGGGAGCTGCTGGAGGCCCAGCGCAAGGTACGAGAGAGCCAGGATGGCCGTGAGGCCCAGCGGCAGGAGGCGGCCGAGCTGCGGCGCAGCCTGGGTGAGGGCGCCAAGGAGCGCGAGGCCCTGCGGCGGTCCAACGAGGAGCTGCGGGCTGCCGTGAAGAAGGCCGAGAGCGAGCGGATCAGGTGGGGAGACAGGAGGGACCAGCCCGGAGTCCTTCACTGAGCCCTGGCCTTCACACTGAATTTTGTCCCTGGAAGCTAACGGCACCCCCAAGGTTCAGGGGAAATGGCACAGGTGGGGGGTTTTTGCCCTTGAACCAAGCCAGGCACTGATGGAAGGGGAAAGGTGGCAGCAGGCAGGGTTGGGTCCAGACTCCGACTTCCACCTGGTGGATCTCCCTGGAGACTCAGTGCGTGCCCCCCTACCCCAGTCATTGGTCCGTCTCTCCCAGCTGAGGGCCTGGGCCCAGCCCGGAGGGGTCAGCTCAGGACAGGGCCCACGTGGGCAAGCAGCACTGGGGGCACCTTCAGGCCAAGAGCCAGTCGGACCCATTCCAGGAGTAACGGGAAGGGACTTCTGTGTAGAGCCACACTATACTCTTCCTGGAACCTAGGCTGCCTCTGACCCCTGCCCTTTTCAGCCTGAAGCTGGCCAATGACGACAAGGAGCAGAAACTGGCGCTCCTCGAAGAGGCTCGGGTGGCCATGGGCAAGGAGGCCGGGGACCTGCGGGCCGGGCTGCAGGAGGTGGAGCGCTCTCGGCTGGAGGCTCGGAGGGAGCTGCAGGAGCTCCGGCGGCAGGTACCCTCCGCAGCGCGGCACCCTCCCCGGGCACTTGCTGTCTGCCCCTGGGCCAGGAGCACCTCCTTTCTGGAGCCAAGGGCCCTCCATATGTAAAACCAGGGGCTGAAACTATAATACTGCAAGTTTTTTTTTTTTTTTAATATATTTTATTGATTTTTTACAGAGAGGAAGGGAGAGAGATAGAGAGTTAGAAACATCGATGAGAGAGAAACATCGATCAGCTGCCTCCTGCACATCTCCCACTGGGGATGTGCCCGCAACCCAGGTACATGCCCTTGACCGGAATCGAACCTGAGACCCTTCGGTCCGCAGGCCGACGCTCTATCCACTGAGCCAAACCGGTTTCGGCACCCTGATTTTATTTATGTCTCTCACCTTTGCTTTCCCGCCATCCCCCACAGCAACAGTAACTTGCTCCAGGCTTACTTTGCTCTAGTGCAGTGGTTCTCAACCTTCCTAATGCCACGACCCTTTAATACAGTTCCTCATGTTGTGGTGACCCCCAACCATAAAATTATTTTTGTTGCTACTTCATAACTGTAATTTTGCTACTGTTATGAATCGTAATGTAAATATCTGATATGCAGGATGTATTTTCATTGTTACAAATTGAACATAATTAAAGCATAGTGATTAATCACAAAAACAGTATGTAATTATATATGTGTTTTCTGATGGTCTTAGGCGACCCCTGTGAAAGGGTCGTTCGACCCCCAAAGGGGTCGTGACCCACAGGTTGAGAACTGCTGCTCTAGTGTCTAGGAGATCTGTCTGCCGCCAGAACTACAATTCCCAGCATTCCTGGTGCTCCCCGTGCTCTGGGCTT
>NW_005872147.1:46818-48597 GCF_000147115.1 Myotis lucifugus
CTGAGGACCCCCCCGAGTGCACAGATTTTGTGCACCGGGCCTCTAGTAATAGTAATAATACACTGCAAGACTGTGTAGCAGAGTGGGTTGGAGGGTGGGGGGAATTCTGTAGGTAGACCCTTGTTTGATTCTCCCAGCAGCCCCATTTTACAGAGAGACCCAAACACTGAGGCTCAGAGAGATAGGGATCTACCCAAGGTCACACACATGTAGGTCTTTCTGAATCCAAAGTCGCTGTCTTTTCTGGCTGTTTCACTGCATTGAATCTACTGGGTGACCTTGACTAAGTCACTTAACCTCTCTGTGCTTCAGACCACTCAGGGGACAGGGGCTAGCACAGCAGGGGAGGTATACACAGAGATCCTGGCATCCAGGCGGTGCTCAGTAGCAGTGACACTGATGACTGGGAGGAGTTGACTCATTCTCTGTACCAGAGAGCTGTGTGTGTGCGTATGTGTGTGTGTGTGTGTGTGTGTGTGAGAGAGAGAGAGAGAGAGAGGAAGAGAGAAACAGGCAGAGAGAGAGATCATGAACTCCATCAGTAAACAGTTTTCAGTACATGCCCCCACTGTGTGGCCTATTGATAAACTGTGTGCACTGAAAGGCAGCGTAGTCTAGCGGTGCAGAGAACACCCCTTGGAGCCAGAGTGCCTGGCCTTGAATCCTAGCTCTCAGCTTACTAGTGTTGGCCTTGGCCAAGTTCCATCACTGCTCTGAGCCTCGGTTTCCTCATTTGTGGACTAGAGATGATTCACAGGGCAGAGCTGATAGTTTTTGGAAAGTGCTTAGTGCCTGCCATTGCTAAGTCCTATCTATGCAAGCGTTAGCTGTTAGTTTACTGGTAATAAACTAGTGGGTATGTGCACAGAAGGGAAGAGATATATTCGAATAGTCCCTCCCACACCGTGGATGGACCTCACCTGCTTGGATGGAGACCACTAAAGGAATAGGTGTGCTCCCCACTTTGGGGCGAGGCGGGGTGGGGGGTGAAGAGGGGACTCTAGGCTAGACCTGGGCGTCTGGGCATAGGGTTGGGAGATGGCCTTGCTGGCTCTCACCTTCTCACCTCCGGCCTTTGCCCCTGCCCCAGCTCCAGGGAGCCCAGCGGAAGCTGCAGGAGCAAGAAGGCGAGTTCCGAGCCCGCGAGCGAGGCCTGGTAGGCAACCTGGAGGAGGCGCGCAGCGCGGAGAAGCAGCAGCTGGACCACGCACGCAGCCTGGAGCTGAAGCTGGAGGCGGCTCGGGCCGAGGCTGCGGAGCTGGGGCTGCGGCTGAGCGCGGCCGAGGGCCGGGGACAAGGCCTGGAGGTTGAGCTGGCCCGCGTGAAGGCCCAGCGTCGCGCGGCGGAAGCCCAACTGGGTGGCCTGCGATCTGCCCTGCGCCGGGTTCTGGGTCTGGGCCGCGCTCCCAGTCCCGCCCTCAGTTCCACTGGGCGGCAGGCGCTCGGCTCCCTTGCCCGTTGCCCACCAATCAGAGGTGAGCGAAGCTCCACATACTGTTGGGAGGCGAGAGCGGGAGGACGACCTGCCTCAGTCTCTGACTCCCATAATTATTCCTGATCCAAGCTGCACCCTGCCCTCATTGGTTCTAAGTTTTTCTTTGATTACCAGAGTCACATGTCATACCTGTAGGCTGTTCACGGAGGCATGGAAGATAAACCCCCATGTGCACGCCCCCCTGTGACAGCTCACTGGATATTTGATGAATCAATGAGCTGTCACTACTGCCACGCTGCGGTTATGCGAACTGTCTGTGTATACAACCTGGCTCCTGGAATTTC
>NW_005872147.1:48697-49746 GCF_000147115.1 Myotis lucifugus
CCCCCCCGGTTTTTTTTGCCCACCCTTTCCCCAGTTTGGGGCCCCAAAAATTCATGGAACCCTTAAGGCCCCCCCCCCCCCCCCCCGCCCCCGCCTGTGAAGGGGGAAATTGGTCCTCACCTCTCAGGGAATTCCTGTGAGGATGAAAGGAGGTCACGCAGGGAAAGCTTTGGCTCAGTGCCCGCACTCAGTACCCGGAGATGTCGAGGTGATGGAGTGTCCACACTTGGGCTGGGCCCTGGGGACACAGCCGTCCAGGCGTCATGGTCTGGGTGGGAGCAGGCATTGGAGCCCCACGAGGGTGGGATCAATTCACCCCAACACAGTCGCGGGGAGAGAAGGGAACAGCATGTACGAAGGCCCTAGTGCTGGAAGAGGGAATATTCTGGAACATGGAGCTGAGGGTGATGGGGAGTGGCCAGCTTGTAAAGGGTGAGAGGCTCATTCTGGGGGTGAGCAGCAGGGCCTCTAAGTGATGGCATGGAGGTTGGGCTGAACTGAGGGCTGGTGAAGGGTGACACGAGGGTGAGGGGACCCGGTTTGTGCTACGGGCTCACGTGGGCTGCTGGGCATAGCAGGGTTGGGGGAGATGTGTCGAGAGCCTGCAGGCACCATCCCGGCAGGAGAGGCCATGGCTCCTGCATCCCTGAGCAGGTCTCCTCCTCCAGGAAGTGGGGACGGGCCCAGCAGCCCCAGCCCCTTGGAACGTAGCCCTGGATCTGAGCCACCGTCCCCAGGACCTGCTACCTCCCCGACGTCTCCAGACCTGGACCCAGAGGCCGTGCGTGGGGCCCTCCGGGATTTCCTGCAGGAGCTGCGGAGCACCCAGAGAGAACGGGTGAGGCTGGTGTGAGCGGCCGGGTAGGGAACGGGTGGCTGAGACCTGTGAGGGGCTGCAGGTTGTCAGCAGGGTCTTCCCCTTCCCCTGACCTGGGGACTGCAGGATGAGTTTCGGGCCCAGACCAGTGCCCTGAGTCGCCAGCTGGTGGAGATGGAGGCCGAGAGGGACAGTGCAACCCTCGAGGGCAAGGCGGCTGCAGAAGGCTGTG
>NW_005872147.1:49883-62429 GCF_000147115.1 Myotis lucifugus
GGGACCCTCCTTGATCAGGCCCACCCCATGTTCAGACTTACAGACCCTCAAGGGCTCAGAGAGGCAGGTCCCATGGTGAGTGGAGGGCAGGCCAGGTATTTTGGGGCCTGGGTCAGGCATCTGGGCTGTGCCTGGCCAGGCCTCACCCCTGGGGTGGGGGCCATAGCTCGGCGCAGCGTGGACGGGCGGCTGAGCGGGGCCCAGGCGGAGCTGGCGCTGCAGGAGGACAGTGTGCGACGCAGCGAGCGGGAGCGCCGGGCTGCCCTCGACCAGGTGGCCGCCCTGGAGAGGAGCCTGCAGGCCACCGAGAGCGAGCTCCGGGCCAGCCAGGTAGGCAGGGCTGAGGGCCAGTGGGATGAGGGGAGGATCTGCTGTCTGAATAGGTGTATGTAAGTCCTACTGTGTGCATGCATCTGTTTCTGCCTGGTCCCAGCACCCATTGAAGTGACAGTACTTGGGACCTCTGTTCCCTTCGTCTCTGTAGAGCCACGTGAGTGGTGTTCTGGGGGTTTTATGTATTTGCTGGGCATCTGTATGTGGGGGGCAGGGGGCAGGGGGGGCAGGGTGCACAGGCCCTGATGGTGACAGTCCAAGCTGCCAAGGACTTGAGACCTTCGCACAGCCATGGATCTGGATCCCCTCTGTTTCTCCCCCCCCCCCCTTTCCTCCCCGGCCCTCCATTACTGCCCCCGCAGCCCACCCTCTGCCTCTGGTTCTAGGCCCAGCTTGAGCTGGGTTGTTGTGTCTGCGGCTCCAGCGCTGGCCTTGGGCCCAGCCACAGGGGCCGCGGGAGGAGGCCAGGAACAAAGCTGGGCAGGAGCCAGCGTGGGGCTGCCGGGTGTAGAGCTGGCAGGGTTGGGGCTCTGAGCAGGGCGGGAGAGGGGCCAGGCCTGGCGGGGGGGGGGGGTTGGGGGTGGTTATAAGAACACCCTCTTGACCTGCCCTGTCTCCAGGACGGTGACAGGGATGGAAGGACCCCGGTCTGTCTTCCTGACCTGTCCCCACTCCCCAAGTCTCCGTCACAGTCTGAACTCACTTGGGGGGAGGAGCATCATACCCTAAAACCTGCAGGGGCCCAGGGCTCCTGCCCGACTCAACTCAGGTCACACAGGCAGCTTCTGGGCTGCTCCCCACTTTCTCCAGGGGGTCCTGAGGGATGCGGCAGGGGTGGGGTGGGCTGGACAGCTGGGGCCTGAGCCCTCCCCCACCCACAGGAGAAGATCAGCAAGATGAAGGCCAATGAGGTGAAGCTGGAGAGTGACAAGCGGCGCCTGAAGGAGGTGCTGGACGCCTCTGAGAGCCGCACCATCAAGCTTGAGCTGCAGCGGCGCTCGCTCGAGGGGGAACTGCAGCGCAGCCGCCTGGGCCTGAGCGACCGGGAGGCCCAGGCCCAGGCCCTCCAGGAGCGGGTGGACTCCCTGCAGAGACAGGTGGGTCCCCTCCCCCCTCGCAGGCCCAGTGCCAAGTGCTATACAGGGACTATGTAATCCTCCCAGCGGCCCTGTGAGATAGTATCATCCCTGTTTCATGGATGGATGAATGGAGGCTCAGGAGGTGATGTCATCGCCCAAGATCACGTAGCTAATAAGGCAGAGCCCACATTAGAATTTAGGACTGGTTGATGGCAGAATCTGCACTCATGGGAAGCATGCTGGAGAAGTTGGAGAAGTAGACTTCACTCATTTCCTATTTTGCCCTGGCTGCCAGGAAGCTCATCTCTAACCGGACTGTTCAGTAATTCCGCTAGCCCTGCACAATCCCCCACCAAAGTCAAGAACGCAGAAATTCCAGGGTTGTGGTAGATACCCTTCATTCTCGTTAGCAGAGAGGAGAGGCGGATGAGAACAGAGAGGAGACCATGGCGTCTGAGACAATCGGGTTGATGGTGCTGTGGGTGGGGGTAGTTGACCAGCGGTGGGACGGGCCTCGGTGGGAGTAGGCTGAACCAGTAGGCGTGCATGGGAACAATGAGCATCAGTGATGAAGGCCTAGAGAGAGAGGAAGGGTTTGGCTTGGGTGGGACCTTTCTTGTGGAGGCCACAGTGAGAACAGCCATTTCACCACCCTGTCGCTCCTGCCAGGTGGCAGACAGTGAAGTGAAGGCAGGGACTCTGCAGCTGACAGTGGAGCGGCTGAACGGGGCCCTGGCCAAGGTGGAGGAGAGCGAGGGGGCCCTGCGTGACAAGGTGAAGGGCCTGTCGGAGGCCCTGGCCCAGAACAGCGCCAGCCTCACCAGCACCCAGGACAAGAATCTGCAACTGCAGAAGGCCCTGGCGGCTTGTGAACATGACCGCCAAGTGCTCCAGGTACAGACGGACTCCAGGGTCTGGCTGGGATGGGCCCAGCAAGAGAGTTAGTTAGCCAATAGACAGGCTTGGAGGGGTCTGGTAGAGAGCCAGCCAATGAAGCAGTCAGTTGGGAACCTTAAGGAGCTAATCAATGAGAGGGAGGGGTGGGCTTAATAAGAGCATCAGTCAGTAAGAGGAGGCTCTGCTGGGCGGTGGGGGGGCCAATAAGAGAACAGCCAACTAGCACGCGCTTTGAGGGACCTAGGTGCAGGGTTAGTGGGTGAGACAGATGGGTTCTGGGGAGGGGTTCCTGGTCTTCTATAGCTCAGTATAGGCTGTGGGCCAGTCCCGCTGTCTGGCTCACCCTCCAGGTGAGATGACACCTCTTTTATAAGCTGTGAAACTGGCCTAAGATACTGAGTAGAGGGTGTGCCCAGCCTGGCACCATCAGCCCCTGTCCCCCAGGAACGGCTGGAGGCTGCTCGGCAGGCGCTATCCGAGGCCCGGAAGCAAAGCGGCGCCCTAGCTGAGCAGGTGCAGACAATGCGGGGCGAGATGGCGGACCTGGAGCTGCAGCGGGCGGAGGCTGAGGGCCAGCTGCAACAGCTGCGGGAGGTGAGGGCCAGGGGGGACCCCTTCTGTCGCCAGGATGCTGAGGCCCTCAGGATAAGGTGGGGACCTTCCCACCTATCTTAACCTCATTCCAAACCCAGGCCCAGTCCCCTGGGAGGAGGAACCCCCATAACCCACAAGCCAGGGATGAAGCATGGTACCCCATTATAGAGATGGAGAAACTGAGGCCCGAGAGGAGAGCTGTCCAAGCATGCTGGAGAAGTTGGAGAAGTAGATTTCACTCATTTCCTATTTTGCCCTGGCTGCCAGGAAGCTCATCTCTAACCGGACTGTTCAGTAATTCTGCTAGCCCTGCACAATCCCCCACCAAAGTCAAGAACACAGAAATTCCAGGGTTGTGGTAGATATCGGAGACAGTTTCCTGGTGCGGGCCTCACAGCCGCCCTGCCGAGTTAGTGGGCATGGCAGGCTGGCATTGCCCTCCCCGGGCTTCAGACGCACTCACTGAGGCCCGGAGGAATGAGGGGCTCGCTGCTCCTGCTGCAGGTGCTGCGGCAGCGGCAGGAGGCTGAGGCTGCGGCCCTGCACACGGTCCAGAAGCTGCAGGACGAGCGGCGGCGGCTGCAGGAGCGCCTGGGCGGCCTGCAGCGCGCTCTGGCTCAGCTGGAGGCTGAGAAGCGGGAGGTGGAGCGGTCAGCCCTGAGGCTGGAGAAGGACCGGGTGGCCCTCAAGAAGACGCTGGACAAGGTGGGCTGCTCCCCAGGACCCTCCCCTCACTTCCTTTAGGGCATAGCCATGGTTGGTCCAGCTGCATGTCACTAGGATCCCTGGTCCTTCTGCCTCTAACCTAACACTCTCCCGGAGCCCCCCACTTCCCGGCACCCTGCTCCCCTCCTGCTCTCCCCACCCAGGTAGAGCGGGAGAAGCTCCGCAGCCACGAGGACACAGTGCGGCTTAGTGCCGAGAAGGGCCGCCTGGACCGCACTCTCACGGGGGCCGAGCTGGAGCTGGCCGAGGCCCAGAGGCAGATCCAGCTGCTGGAGGTCCCGCCCCTGCCCACCCAGTCCTGGGCACCCCACCTCCCTAACCCCTGCCCCACCCCAGCCTCAGAGTCAGGAGTTGCTGATGGCTCAGCCAGTTCAGAGCCCACAACGCTGAGCCCGAACCCTAGGGCTCAGAGTGAGGTCCCAGAGGGAGGGCTCCCCCCAAAGCTGAGAGAAAGATGCTGACGGCCGGTTAGCACCCGAGTCTGTGTGTTGATGTGTGTTGTGGCCATGTAGAGGCATGAGTGTTCATGGGTATATTCTGGTGCTTAAATCTTGCACAGATGTGGCAAGTCTGAGTATTAACAATATGTTATATCTGTATGCGTGTCTGTGTACAGATGTCTTCATGTATGTAGGGTATTAGGCTTTTGCACATCTGTATACACCCAGGTGAACATGCTTTCTTTTGTGCCTGTATATATATGGGCCTGTGTTTGAATATATCTGTGTGTGTGTATGTGTATGTATCTGAATGGGAGTCACTAGGTACCCTCATCACAGACCAGGAGGGCCAGGGGGTCAGGAACAAACAAGGATCTCTCCTTCATCCCCTGCCTGCACTGGCTTTGCCCCAAGGGCCTTCAGGCTCCTGCCCTGGGAGGTGCCTAATACTCGTTGTGCATACACCACACACACACACACACACACACACACACACACGGGGTCAGACTCTTGACTGGCGGCCTCTCCTGCAGGCCCAGGTGGTGGTGCTGGAGCAGGACCAGAGCCCAGTCGGGCTGGAGGCACTGGAGGCAGAGGAGCAGCAACAGCTGGAGCTGCAGCAGGAGGTTGAGCGCCTGCGCAGTGCCCAGGTGCAGACAGAACGCACCCTGGAGGCGCGGGAGCGGGCCCACCGGCAGCGGGTGCGTGGGCTGGAGGAGCAGGTACTCAGGCCTGACTGGGCCCTGGCCCCTCCCTGGGGGCTGCAGCATGGCGTGTGATGCTGGAGAAGGAAGAGAAGGTGGAGGGGGAGAGGGCTGGGTGTGACCTCTGGGGTATACGCCACCTATGGCATCCAAAACGGAAGTGGTTGGGTGGGTGTCAACTGTGGCTGAACACGAGCTTAAGAACTCAGTCCTCTGGGCAGACCCTCTCCCTGAGCGCAGGTGGCCTCTGGAGCTCCCGCTCAGGTTATTCCAATCCAACCACCCTTGACCCCAGGCCTGGGGGAGGGGGTGGGGCGAGTGGAGCAACAGCAAAGGTCCCAGGGCTGCTTCTCATTGACCAGCTTCAATCCCAGCCCCTTACTGACCGTGCCACCTGGGCACGTGCCTACAGGGCAAGGCTGGTTCGCTAAGCCAGGCCTGGGTCTCAGGTCCACCCCGAGTCGGGCTAGTGTCAGGCCCATCTGAGTGATGAGGGGATGGGGTTCCCCAAAGAGATGCCGAGCATCAGAGGAAGAGGACACCTGACTATACCGTGGAATAGAACGAGGAGGGAAGGACACACCCTGGTTCTAAATGAGGGTTTTTTCCCGGGGTCCCAGCTGCAATCACCCCCTTTCTCTGCAATCAGGCTGAGGACCCGGGCCAGCCAGGCAGGCTCCACCTTCTCTCTCTTCTCCAGGTGTCCACACTGAAGGGGCATTTGCAGCAGGAGCTTCGGAGGAGCTCAGCGTCCTTCTCCCCCGCCTCTGGGCCCCCAGAGAAATGAGCCCTTTCCCGGCCGGTACCTGGGGCAGAAGAGGGCCTCCTCTCCACAACCCACTCAAGAGCCTGGGCCTGTCGGGGCCACCAGAGCTCAGATGGGGTGAGGAGGAGCCGAGGTGGCAGTTCTGGGAGCTGGGGGACTCCAGTGCAGGCCCGACCCAGCAGTGGCTTCTCAGCATCATCAGAGTCACGTGCCGTCTCTGGGCCCCCCTCAGTCCAGCCCCTCCCCGGGTGAGCCACTCCACACTCTACAAGGTCCTCGCTGAGGGGCTGAGCCGAAGCCAGGGTCAGGGTGGCCGGCCCGGAAGCAGGCCCCTGGAGCGTGGGCTCATGGGAAGCAGGAGGGGTGCCCAGGCCTAGGGCAGGGGTCAGAGACCCAGGCCCTGCCCTGGCTTCCCAGGGGTCTCTCTGCCTTAGCGCAGAGTGTTTGTCAGGAAATCCCTTCGAGTTCAGAGTCCCTGTATTTTTGTACCTTTTTATAATGTTAACTGTTCAGAACTGTTTGTGTGTTTTTACAAGACCCTATTTTCTAAAAATGGTTTTGTACCGACGTGTTTTTTTACTGTCAATGTGCCTCGACCACCTGGTAGATGGGAGGGGACACAGGTAGGGCCTTGGGCAGGCGGGAGGGGCTCCAGAGGCCTGTGGAGCTTACCACCCTCAGCATGTCCGGGTGGGAGGCCTCCTGGGCCCAGTGCCGCCCACCCATTTAACAGAGGGGGGTGTTGAGGCTTGGAGTGTGGCCCAACCTGTGCGGCCTGACTCCAGGCCCAGCTTTCTCATCCCTTCCTCAGCCCCTCCCCGGTGAGGCCCACCCTCTGGATACTGATGGGCCTTGCAGGCTGCGTGGTGAACAAATGCAGGCCTGGGGGTGGATGTGGGTCCTGGCTCAGCTGAGTGAGCTTGGGCAAAGGCGCTTAACCTGTCAGAGCTCGGCTCGCTCACCTGTGAACGGGAACCTGCCCCACAGGCTGTCGGAGGGAGGCATACTGGCTTGCCCTGTTTCTGCCCCTCCCACAGCCCTTGATCTCAGCGCCCACCTACCTTGACCTCCTGCCTTACACCCTATCCACACCCTTATGCTTCCGTCCTGGCGCCTCCGGCCTGGGCTTGCACCCTCTGACGGGGGACTCGGGCCCTGACAACAAGAAAGCTGTGTTCCTGAACCTTCTATCTACGCTGTCACCTGGGGGTAGCTGCCATGCCATCTTTCTGGCAGGTCAGAGCTGATGCCGGTGAGAGGGGAGGCAGGACTGGGACAGCAGAGGCAAAGCTGAGGTCGCTGGACGGTCCCTTCTCAAGAGGCCAGGTAGCCTCAGCGTTTTCTATAACGAGACCAGGGCGGCACCTGGCCACCACCCGCCTTGTGTTCTCTGAAAAATGACTGAATCTTTTGTAAAAACTTGTTTTTAATTTTGTATAAAACAGGTGGTCTAGGCCCAGGGGCTGTAGGAAATCCAAGCAGACCAGCTGGGGGGAGGGGCACAGCCTACCTCAGGGTGGAGAAGGCACTTCGGAGGCCCAGTCCCACTGAAGCCCGGATGCCCCCCACCTGGGGGTAAGGACTGGGCAGTGGGGAGCCCCCATTGTGCCTCTGGGGTGGTCACAGCCTGGGGAGGGGCCTGAGACAACCCCCTGGGCCGCAGTCCACTAACTTTTGACAGAATAGAAGGAATGTCAGGCGGGAAGGAAAGCACCAGGTCAGGCAGGGCCCGAGGGCCCCGGATCTGAGGAGGGGCCGGGGCTCGGGTGCCGGCTGCACCCTAGCAGCCCCCGCAGCTGCGAGCACAGGAGGCCGCCACGGATTGGCACAGGCCGCTGCTGGCCATCACCCCACATTTGGAGAATTTGTCCCGACACAGGTCAGCTGTTGGGGGGCAGAAAGGAATGGGGGTCAGGGTGGGGCTGGGTGATGGGAACTGCTCCCCACTCTGAGTTCAGGATCCCCTGGAAGTGGCCCCCCGCACAAAGCACGTGTTTAATAAACATCAGGTGGTGGACAGGTGGATGGATAACGAGGGAGCGGAGCGGGGAGAGGTCAGAGGTCGGGGGCGGAGGCTGCCTACCTCGGAGCAGCTCCTCGTGGGCGCAGACTGTGCGGACACAGATCTCCCTGTTGATGACGTACATTCTGCGGAGGCTGGGGGAGGAGGCCAGGGAGGTGTCAGCCCCACCCTGGCCCAGCCCCCCTGGGAGAGTCTGGGCAGGGCCTGGTATAGGAGCCCGGGAGTCCCGGCCCCCAGGCCAGGGCTCAATCCCCAATCAACTCCAGGATTTATTATCTTTCCTCGAATTTCACGGGGGCCCCTTTTGCTCCCTCCCCCTCGCCCGGCCTGTGCTCACCTGTAGAAGCAGACCTCGTTCAGACACTGTTTGCAGGGCTTGTGTATGGAGTAGAGGCGGGTGCACGGGTACTGCTCCTCGCGGCAGTCTGGGTGACAGGTGGGATCAGACTGGGGGGCTGCAGCTGAGGGCCCAGAACTGGGGGGGAGCCCCCAACTTTGCCCACCAGAGACTGGCTCTCATCTCAGTCTAGGTACGCCCTGCACCCTCTGGCCCAGACACACACACACACACACACACACACACACACACACCCAACACATGCACACACAGTGCTGTTGGACCTGAGGCCGCCCAGTTTTATACAGTGTATTTATACATACGGACTCCTGTATACAGATTCACACCCAAACTTAAGAAGCATATATTCACACATAAAGTCAGAAGTCCACACCCACCCACAGGAGCACACTGCACCCTGAGCTCACGAGGGTCAGACGGGATCCCCCAGTCTGGCTCTCGGGCTCTTGGCTGGGCAGCGTGGGGCCTGCTGAGCCAGCCTTGGCTTCCTGCCCCTTCACCTGCTGCCAGAGCACTACCGCCCGGCAGGAAGGGGACACGCTCCCTGCCCCGCCCCAGCGCCTGGGCGCAGGGGTCCCCTCGGAGGCTGCTGCCAATTCAACCTCAGGCCAGGCCCAGGGGGCTGGGGGACTGCCCAGAGCTGCCTAGGGGGGCCGCCTAAAGCAGGCCTCCTACCCCCCACCTACCCGGGCAAGAGCACAAGGCCTGGCAGTCTCCGTTCTACCAGCGCCCCACCCCACTTCCCCGACTCCAGGGACAAGAGAGCTCTTACCCAGCGGCCCCGGCTCTGTGGGCTCCGTCTCCTCGTTTCCTGGCTCTGGTATTGGGAGGGGGCAGGCAGAGATCATTGAGAGAGGTCACCGCTACCCCCACCCACACACACACACAGACCCCCACTCCCAGGGGTGCCGCCTACCGAAGGTGGGCGCCGGGATGACTTCCTGCTGGACTTGCTGCTGAGACTGGAACTGGAACTGCTCCTCAGAGGGCCGAGGAGTGGCCTCTGCAACAGGACATGATAAGGGGGGCGGGGAGCAGGCCCACCCAGATGCCCACCCGTCCTGTCCAGCCCCGACCCTTTACCTTGATAATCATAGTAGTCCGGGTTGTCTGAAAACAGAGATGAATGAAAATTGGTGGGGGTCAGGCTAACTCCCAGCCCCAGGGGCAAAGGAGGTCACCACTGAGCCAGGCACCTCCCCCTCCCCCCACCAGGTCCCTGGCTGAGCTTGATGACATGGCAGGGCTGGGGGCCCCTGGGGGGGAGGGCAAGGCCTTACCGATCTGGTCACCGTAATGGGTGTACTGGACGTGGTCTGGGAATGGCGGCAGTGGGTCCAGGTCATATTGCCCCTGAGCCAGCAGGCCTGCCGTGGGGAGGGAAAGCATGAGGGGGTGCCCCATGGGGACAGCAAGGGCCCTGAGACACTTCTGGGGAGGTCAGACAGGCATGTAAAAGAGACCCAAAGATCCTACAACCAGACTCTTAGATCTATAGGATCCAAACTCCTTCCTCAACCATGATGGCCCTTACACTCCCTGGTCCTGTGTCACCTCATTGACCTCATCCTGCTCATCTCCCCCATGCTGGCCTCATGGCTGCTCCTGGCACTCAGCACCTCCTGTCTGCCCCAGGGCCTTTGCACCTGACTCTCCCAAGCCTGTGATCCTGGTCACCTTTTCCTTTAGGTCTTTTTTTTTGTTTGTTTGTTTTTGTTTGTTTGTTTGTTTTTTTAATATATTTTATTGATTTTTTACAGAGAGGAAGGGAGAGGGATAGAAAGTTAGAAACATCGATCAGCTGCCTCCTGCACACTCCCCACCGGGGACGTGCCCACAACCAAGGTACATGCCCTTGACCGGAATCAAACCCGGGACCCTTGAGTCCGCAGGCTGACACTCCATCCACTGAGCCAAACCGGTCAGGGCTCCTTTAGGTCTTAAATAAAATTTCAGCTCTGCTAAGAGGCTCTCGCTGGCTGACCCACCCTCTCTATCTCATCCGCCTGCTTATTTCTATCATAGCACTCAGTACAATCTGACATTTATCTATTTGATAACATAGCCCTCCCTTCCCTAGACTGGCAGCACCATGAGGGCAGGCACTTGTCTGCCTGGTTCATCGCTGCATTCCCAGGGCCTAGCCCAGTGCCTGGCACATAGTAGGAGCTCAACAAATATCTGTTAAGTGAATGCATGATGGACCAGGCAGGGCCTTTTCAGTCCCATTGATAACTTCTCACTTGACCAATAGGGACCCCTCTAAGGTCAAAATTGTATAGGGGGTTGAGCCCTTAATGGGTCTAGACCCCTGCCTTGGGTACCCCAACTCCTACACATCAGCTTCTGGGAGGGTAAGGAAGTAAGAGGGAAGACATGGACTCGGGGTGCCAGGATGTGTGCCCACTTTCCAGAATCCCCCTTGCCTGCCGCTTGGGCGGCTGGGGTAAGGGCCCAGGAAGTGCCTCAGACTTTGGGAGGGGTTGGAAAGTCCAGTCTGAGGTCCAGGAGGCAGGAGGCCCTGGGACCCAGGGAGCTGAGTTCTGGCGACAGGGCACAGCAAAGACTCACTGCCATCCCCCTCCCCTGCAAACCTCACGCTCACCCACAGAAGGGGGGCCCCATCGCCAGGAGCCACTCACCAGGCAGGAATAGCAGGAAGAGGTAGGCTGCTCTCATGGCTACTCTGTGAGGCGGCTGGGCTGGTGTCAGAGGACAGCTGGAAGAGGAAGGCAAACTGTATCCCAGGGCACTAACCCGGGGCTGCTGAGCCCACCTCCGCTCCCCCCCTCCTCGCTGCATGCAGCCTGGAGAAGGAGGCACCCCAAATAGAAGCCAGGCATATGGAGAGCCCAGAGTCTAGAGGAGGAACTACTTGGGGGAGAGATCGAATGTTCGAGTGCCAAGGGACAAGACCTCCAACTGGGCTCCAGGGCTGATCTTGGCAAATGGACAGAACCTACCCTGCCCTGCTCAGCAAGGGGACATTCCTAGCCCCCCACCAACCCTGACCCTGCTCTCCCTGCCACTTCCATGCCCACGCTCTGGTTCCGCACCTCCCCGGGTGTCTAAGGCGCTGATTGTGTGCATCCTGACCCCGAGCCCCCTGCTTGGGATCCCAGCTCTGTCCGGCCAACATCACAGCTCACCACATGTGTGCACGGGCCCCAGGGGCCCCTACGGCGCTCAGGCCTGGCCAGGGCTCCCACCCCTAGAAGATTCCTCTCCTGCCAGGCCTCCCAAGACCTGGCTGTGCATCAGACTCATGAGACTGTGGTCTGTTTGTCTGCAGCGGCAGGAAGCACTTAGGGTGGAGCCTGAGGAGGGCTTCTCTGGCTCCTAGAAGGGCAGCGCTGGAGGGGACCATGCTGTCACCCAGTCTAGGGGTGCTGTACCCCGACACTGTATGACAAGCGCTGTGTGTGTCATTTTGTGGGGACAGAGCAGTAAGGCATGGCTTTCCCCAGGCTCGTGAGGTTAAGAATTCCTGGTTGAGTGCAGCCTCCAGTCCTTGGCCCCAGCGTGGCCTTGGCTGAGTCTCCAGGTCCCCGAATCCAGTCCCAGCTCAGTGGAGGGCAGCCTCAGTCTGTCAGCTTCTGCTGGGAGGGAGCCCACGGCTCATTTATTCAGGAGCCACCCCCGCCCCCACCCCCGCCACAACAAAGGGAGTTCGTCCAGACAGCCAACCAGAAACCTAACTTTGCCCCCCTTGCCCCGGGGTGTTACCAGGGAGAGGGGCAGAAAAGGGGCAGAAACGGGCATCATGCCCTCCTTCTTCCCATCCTGAGACTTCGGGGACTCCCCGTCCGTCTCATGGTCTCATGTGTTCATCATCTCTCCCTTCCTTACCCCTCACTTCAATGGGATGAGGTGGGTGAGGAAACTGATGGGGGGGGCAGGGGGGAGTAGATGAGACTCATAGCTCAAGTTGCCGCAGAGGCAGGGATCTGGCTCCCCACACCCCCATTCTGAAAACCCTGGCCTCCTGGTAAGGGGGCTGAACGACCTGGACCCCTCCCTTCCTTGCAACTCCGGACAGGGCTACACTATCCCATCCACCCCCCCCCCACCCCCCAGCAGGCGGCAGCTGTCACCACTCGGGAGGAGGCCCTCTCTGAGTGGGGCCCTAAGAGGTGTATGTGTGGGGCAGCCTCTGTCTGTCCCCAAAGCCCCTCCTTGGGCTCTCAGCCCTCTGCGGGGAGCCGTTTCCTCCCCAGAAGGTCTGGCACCCAGGCCCAGGCTTCTTGGGGGAAGGGGCCCCCGGGGCAAGGGGTGTGGCAGTAAAGGGGAGAGTCCTGTGGGAGTAACGCATCCTCCCAGGGACATCTCCAAGCGCTTCCAGGCGATGGGCTTTGGGGGTGCGGGGGAGACCAGGACCTTCCACAGCGCGGGCCCCTCCCCTTCGCGTCCCTTGCAGGAGGGGGTAGCGGGCCTACCCAGAGCCTCGCCCCAGCTCAGTCGGGGAGGCTCTGCCCGCGGCGGCCGGGCTGGGGTCCGGCGGGAGGAAACCAGATGTTGCGGCCGCACAGCTGGGAACAATCAGCGGCGGCCCGCTCTGCCGGCCTCTCATCTCCCTTTGTCTCCCCGCTCCCGGGGTCCCTGCGCGCACCCGCACCCCACCCGCCA
>NW_005872147.1:62529-83488 GCF_000147115.1 Myotis lucifugus
CTCCCAGGGAGAACAAAAGCAGCCCCGCCCCTGACGCCCCCACTTCTGGCTCCCCCCAAACTCGGGCTCCCCTCCCTTCCCAACTCGCGTCCTCCCTCAAAGCGATCCCCAAACTTTCCAAGTGGCCTCTTAGCATCTGCTCAGATGGCCGGGACTCGGGACGCCGGCAGCTGCCCCCAGATCGGGGACCCGCAGAGCCGCGCACCGCCCCCCGAGGCCCGCAGCGTGGGACCCCCGCGCGCTCCCCGCCGAGGCCCGCAGCCCGGCCCGCGCCTACCTGGCCCGGTCACTGCGCCGCCCGCTCCGCGTCCGCCGCCAGAACCGCCCCTTTGCCCGCTGAGCCCCCCTCCGGGCCCCCGACGGCCGGCGTCCGCCTTCCAGCCCCGGATCCGCTGGGTCCTAACGCGAGAGCCGCTGCCCAGGTCGCCGCGCCCTCGGGTCCTCCACCGGCTCCACCGGCTTCTGGGGGGCGAGGGTGGGGGGAGGGTACCTGGGGAGGGGCCGTCCTCGGGTCTGTTCAACACCTAATTGTGCAGGACGCTTTCTCCTTCTCTCCCATCACATCTGGCCCGCAGTCAGTGGTACCCCATTTTACAGAGGGGGAAACCGAGGCTCATAAAGGGGATCCCCCGGAGCCGCTCAGCGGGAAGAAAGCCTTGCGCTCCCCGCGCTTCTCCCAGCTTGGAGGACACCCTCCCTGGCCTGCTTTTGCCCCTGCCTCTGGCTGTGCCTTCTGGGTCGTCTTCATCTCTGGGCTGAGTGGCTTCCATACCCAGCATTTCTTTCAGCCCACGGGCTCCAGCCTGCCAGGCCTGGCCCGCCAATGTCCCCCAAGGCATATAGATTCAACAAGGATCCAAGTCCAAATTCAGGACCCCTGGCCCTCCCCCAGACCTGGCCCTGGAAGGTGTTCTCCTTCCCCCACCATCCTCCTGTTACTCTGGTTTCTACTGACCTCAGCCCCGGCATCCAACACAGCTGCAGACACTAACTCTGCCTCCAAAATACCTTGTGAGTCTGTCCTCTGCCCCCAAAGCGGAGTAAGCCACCGCCATCTCTTGCCTGGACTCTAACAACCTCCAAGTGGGCCCTGCCTTCCCCTGCCCGCCTCAGACCCTGGCCCCTTCTATGGACAGCCGTCCCTCCGTTTCCATGGTACCTAGGGTCAAGGCTAAGCTTCCCCGTGGCCCGAAAGGGCCCTACCCTTTATCCTGGTCTGGCTCTGCCTCCTCCTTCCCTGCTTGGTCCCCCTCCAGCCGCATGACCTTTTGGCCGGCTCTCACCAAACTCCTTTCTCAGCTGCCACAGGGCCTTTGCTCAAGCTCTTCTTCCTCCTGAACACTGTGAGGCCCACCTCCTCCTGGTTGTAGATGGAACCCTCCCTTCCTCAGAGGAGCCTGCCCTTTCTCCCTGTCATGCTTCAGAACCTTCTGTTTTACTGCTCTCAGCTGTCCTGTTGCCCCGTGCCTGGGGGACCTTTTGATGAGCCTGTCCACCACATGAAGACAGGGACAAGTTTGCGCTCACCCTGGGTTTTTGCTGATTAGGCACAGAGCCGGGCTCAGCAGCTCTTCAGTGAACATCTGTGGAATGAATGAATGAATGAATGAAGTCACTTGACTCTCCTGGGAGAGACTGGCGGAGTGGGGGGTGCAGGTCCTCTGCCTCTGGGGCATTCTCGGTCCTGCCTAGTTGTGGGAGCCTAGGCCTGAGGCAGGGGGCTGCAGCCCGGAGGAGGAGATTGGGGTACCCCTTGATTCAGGTCCTCACTCCATCATGCTCCCCACAACTGCCTATTCCTTAGACTCTGAATCTTATTAGACAGGACTAAGTCCAGCAGTCCCCCCTTTTGCTTTCCGCAGTTTCAGTTAGCCATGGAACATCAGGTCTGAAAATATTACATAGAAAATTCCAGAAAGAAACAATGCTAAGTTTTACATTGCACACCATTCTGAGTAGCATGATGAAATCTCAAACTATCTCACTCCATCCAGCTGGACATGAACCCGTCTTTGTCCATGGGGTTCGTGCTGTCCCCCTGTTAGTCACTGAGTAGCTGTCTCGGTTCAGACCCAGTCACCCTTATTTTATTTACTAATCCACCTTCACACAGCTTTTATTATAGCACTAGAAGCCTGGTGCACAAAATTTGTGCAGGGGTGTGGGGGCGTCCTTAGCCTGGCCTGCACCCTCTCACAGTCCGGGAGCCCTCGGGGGATGTCCGACTGACCTAGAGGCGGGAGCCCAGCTTCTGGCTGAGCAGCGCTCCTCCTGTGGGAGCACACTGACCACCAGGGGGCAGTTCCTGCGTTGAACATCTGCCCCTTGGTGGTCAGTGCTCGTCATAGCAACCAGTCATCCTGCTGTTTGGTTGATTTGCATATTAGCCTTTTATTATATAGGATATTGTTACAATTGTCCTTGTTTATTAGTTATGTTCTTAATCTCCCACTGTGCCTAATTTATAAACTTTATCATAGGTATGTCTGGGAAAAAACTGTGTATGTAGGGTTCAGTATTATCCGTGGTTTCGGGCATCCACTAGGGGTCTTGGAACATATCCCCTGTGGATAAGAGGGGACTGCTGTTATGTCCTGTGCATCACTTGTTCCTTGGTGCTGGTTTGTGGAATGAATGAGTATCTGCCACCTTCAGTGTCTATCACCTTTGTCACCCGGAGTGCTATGGTCCCTGGGGGCCACCCCAGCCCTTTGTACCCTCCCTTAGCCCTTCACCCCTAATAGGCGAAATCCCACTTGGGTAGGAGAGGAAATGGCCTGGTAGAAACCCCAACCCCTACTCATCAAAAGGGGGAAATCGAGGCCCCAAGGCTGCCTACTCTCGTGTCCTGGCTTCCAGATCCTCTCTGCTGCTCCCACCCACTCCCCTGGCCCAAAGGGCCTAAGCAGAGGGGGTGGCTTCTCAGGAGGGAGTAGTGGGTGTGTGTGCTCTGGGAGATTTGCTCCCCTTTTTTCTTTTTTTAAAAAATATTATTATTGCCCTGACCGGTTTGGCTCAGCGGAGATAGCGTCGGCCTGCGGACTGAAGGGTCCTGGGTTCGATCGCGGTCAAGGGCATGTACCTTGGTTGCAGGCACAGCCCCAGTGGGGGGTGTGCAGGAGGCAGCTGATCGATGTTTCTCTCTCATCGATGCTTCTAACTCTCCATCCTTTCCCTTCCTCTCTGTAAAAAATTCAATAAAATATATTTTAAAAAAATGAAAAGAAACAGGATCATGCATACTTTAAAAAAAAAAAGGTATTTTATTGATTTTAGAGAGGAAGGGAGAGGGAGAGAGATAGAAACATCAATGATGAGAATCATTGACTGGCTGCCTCCTGCACATCCCCCATTGGGGATCGAGCCAGTAACCCGGGCAGGGCATATGCCCTGACTGGGAATCAAACCGTGACCTCCTGTTCGTAGGTCAATGCTCAACCACTGAGCCACACTGGCCAGGCAGATTTGCTCCTTTCCTAATCATCTCACACCAGGTTACACGCTGCACACCAGCAAAGGCACACCACCACTGTGCCTGGCACATGACTGCCCACTAAATGCATGAACTGGCTAAGGGTGGAGGGGGCATTCACACCCAGGCCTCTCAGTGTGTCCTCTGGCCTCCCCTTGAACAGCAAACGCCACCCAACAGTTGCCGGCTGATGACTCCGTGCCCACGGCCGCTCTGTGGATGTGCCTGATATCCCATTACCTTTTCACACCCACCATCCCTTCTCCTCAGTTTGACTCAACATTTACTGAGCTCCTGCTGGGGCAGGGCTGGGGATGATGCCAGGGCTTCCGGTAATGGGGTGGGCAGGGCTTCTGGAGGGCAGGGATCAGCCTTTGCTTCCTGTTCTCCCCTGCCCAGCCCAGATGGGCCCGACCACCGAGTTCCATCCCAGAGTAGGGCTTGGCCACGGCCCCGCCGGTGGGGTGAGGTCAGAAGCACCTAGCCTTCCCGGGAGGACAGTACACATGGTTTGGCAGGGAGATTGGGCTCAGAGCCTGGATTTTCACCGGAGGCAGGAACTGGACCACAAACCCGTCCCAGGAAGTGGGGTGGGGGAGACAGAGGAGCTGCCCTGTGAGATGTCACCGAGGCACTGGCACTCGCCTGAGGCAAGTCCTTTGTCTTTCTGCCCCCGCAGGAAGGTAGGCAGGTTAAGAGTGGATCCTGGAGTCAAAGCCATCTGGCCCCACCTCTGACTTGTGTGACCTCTAAGCCTGTTTCTGTGTCTGTAACATGGGGACATGACAAGGCTACAGGCCTAACAGCACCAGGAACAGCTGCACCCAGAAATATTACTAAAGAAACGGAGGCCCAGAGAGGTGTCTGCTGTGGCCTGAAAAATCAGGGGCACCAGGAGCAGACACGGGCAGGGGCTGCCAGCTGGGCACCTGGCTCAGGTACCAGGTAGGAAACAGGCACTGCCAAGCCAATAAAATAATGACTTTATTTGCTACACTGACAGCGGCTGGGTGGGGCTGGAGGCTGCTGTCTCTACGGGATGTTTGAAGAGGAGGACACAGGTAGCATTTCTCCAGGTGGGGGCAGGGAGGCTGGCTGGGCAGACTTGGGGCAGGAGTGTGACAACCGCCAACCTCGGGGCTGCAGTAGTGGTCGTGGGGTCTGCAGAGGGGGCCGTCGGTGGCTCAGAGGCAGGGGTCAGAGTCCAGTGGGCCGGACGGGGCGCACTACCTCCCAGGCCGGGTGGGCGGCGGCCAGGGCTGCTCCGCCAGCTCCCGCTCCAGCTGCTTGAACCGCTTCTTGGAGGCCCGTTTGGGCCGCAGCCACCGCAGGCAGCCTGGGAGGCACTGGTCCAGCGCACTCTGCAGAGAGAGCAGGGACAGTGCAGGGGGGTGGCCATTTGGGTCCCCCCTACCCAGAGTCCCTCTGACCCAACAGGGGGGGCCCACCTCCAGCATGAAGGCCCCCACGAAGTTGAAGGCGACCAGGCCCAGCAGCAGCAGCTTGAAGCAGGTGTCGGTGATGTCCCTCAGTGCCAGTGGCCCCTGCAGGAGGCTGGGGACCAGGAGGAGGCCCACCAGGATGGAGCCCAAGAGCGCCAGGGCCACCAGGAAGGGCACTGGGGGTGGGGGAGTCTGTTAGGCCAGGGAACCCCCCATAGGCACCAGGGACCCCCCCCCCATAGGCACCAGCCCCCAGCCCCTCCCCTTCCTGTGCCCGCCCCGCCCCGCCCCACCCGCAGCAGCACCGTTGGTGTACAGCGGCCGGCGAAAGGGCGCCCCCTTGGACACGGCTGCAGCCAGGATGAGGTACTGGAAGCTGGACAGAGAGAAGACTACTGTGTTCTCGTAGTTGGGCAGGTTGTCTGGCGCGGGCACTGTCTTGTTCAGAGGCACAAACCTGAGGGTATGGGGACCAGGGGTCAGGGGATGAGCATGCCGAGGACACGGCAGGGTGGGATTTGGGGACGGGCACCCTACTTACCAGGGCTGGGCCACAGCCAGGAAGTAGCCCCCCAGCTGCACGCCGGCCACCAGGGCCACCTGCAGCAGCAGGCTGCTCATCACGGGCACGCTGAGCAGTGCCCCCGGCGGCCGCGCCCGCCCCAGTACCAGTGCCGGCCCCGTGCGGCTCATGAGCACGGCCACCGTGGTGGTGATGACCAGGTCGATGGCCAAGAACTGCACGTCGCCCAGGTTGGTGTTGATCTGTGGGAGGAAGGGCAGAGGAAAGGTAGCTGCTAGTCCCACGGGAGGCACAGCCCTGCCCTTAGGAAGCCCCTCTCCCATCTCTGCTGACTTTGCGAGGCCTGAACTGATGGGCAGGTTCCCCTACTCACAGGGAAGTCCTGGCCTCGGGGAGACTGAGGCCCTGCCTCGTGAAGCACTGGGTTAGGGGAGGGCACGGTTCCTGCCCACAGAAAGCCCCGGGCTTCAGGTGGACATGGGGCAGACCCCAGACACTAAGGACCGGCTGCAGCATGGCTTCCACAGGGGCATGGCCTGTGCTCAGAGAGGAGCCGAGATGCCCCTGATGGGGAAACACGAGAAAGGGCAGGGGCCTGGGCTCTGTCCCACACCCGCCTCCACCTCCTTCCCGGGCCTGGGCTCTGCCTCAGTGTCCCTTGGGGGAGCTCCAGGAGGGCAGAACCACTCTCCAGTTTCCGAGGGCCCACAGGCTCTGTGCTTTCACCCTCGCACACCAGCCTGGCCATTTATCCCAGAACCGGCTGGTCCCCTAACCATTCCCCTGAGCGTCCCTCTCCCTGGGCCTGGCTCGGGGCCTGCTCTCAGGCACGGCTCTGTGAGGGAGCTCTGCAGATGCCCACCGTGTAGAGGATCAGCACGGAGATGAACTGGGTCAGGCTGTACAGGGCCATGTACTTGAAGACGCTGAAGGACGTGTCGAGGGAACAGCGGCCTTCCCTGGGGAGCAGGGTATGGACATTAGGGCGCCTGGGCTGGCTGATGGGCCAGCCCTCGCCACGGGCCCCTGCTCGCCTCACCTGATGACCATGGGCACACACTCGATGCTGGCCATGCTCGAGGTGAAGGGCGAGACCACCGAGGCTTCAGCCTGGGAGAGTGAGATGCCCACGTCTGCTGCCTTCAGGGCCCCACAGTCATTGGCGCCGTCCCCGCACATGCCCACACAGTACCTGACACGGAGGGGTGGGCAGGCTTGGCCTGAATTCATGAGCTGGCTCTGAGCCTGTGAGGTGCCTCCCGGGCTTGCTGGGAGAACACGGGGATGGCTGGGTCCCTACTGCCTGCATGGTGCCTGGTGCATAGTAGGTGCTCAGTAAATGGGTACAATGATGACTTTGGCTTGATAGCCCCAGGAGCCTGCATGGGTTCTCTCTGACCCCTGAGGTGGGAGGCAGGGGCTCCTGGACCAGCATGTGCCCCCTCTCCCTCCCCCATGTGCACTCACTGAAGCTTCTGCAGCTCACACACCAGCTCTGTCTTCTGCTCAGGAGCCATACGGGCAAAGATGGTGCCCTGAACCAGGACCTGGGAGCACAAGGGGGAGGGGGGCTGAGGCAGCCACAGGATGGGGGTGGGGGAGCCAAGAGGAAAGAGCAGTGCAGCGGGAGGTGGGGGGTGGCCAGGGAGGTGGGGGGTGGGGGGAGGGAAAGCCCTACCTTGGGGAGTAGCCTGGGGAAGTGCTTCTTAAGCACAGCAAAGGTGGACCCGCTGAGGGCCAGGTGGCTGGATCGGGGGTCTGGCTCCGCGGTGTAGTTTGCGACCTGGTCAGGATCCTAGGGGCCCAGGAAGCTCAGCTCAGCTCCCCTGCCCCCCCACCCCGATTGCTGGGCGGGTCAGGTGACACAGGGGTGAGGTCACCAGCTGGGTATGCGGCAGGAACTCTGGGCCAACCTCACCTTAGCCCCGTTCACAGCCACCGAGGACTCCACGGGCAGGAGCTCGAGGGAGGCAGGCTGGCCCCGCTCAGGGGCAGTGGCGTGGACGATGACCAGACGCTCCTGAGGGCCCACCATGCCGCAGCTCTGGGCCACAGTGACGGCTGTCTGCAGGTTGTCCCCTGGAGGGCATGGGGCAGGTCAGGGTCCAGTTCTTGCCAGGGGCCACCCTCACTCTCCTGCCACTCGCGGATGGGAACACTGGGGCTGGACAGGTTATCAATGTTCGTGAACCTCGGTTTTCTCGTCTATAGAATTAGGCGTCAAAGGTCTTAGAAACTGGGGGCCTGGGTGTGAGGTCCACACATACTGCTTAGTGCTGTGGGACTTGCTGGGAAGAGCGTGTGGGGGAGGTGACGGGGGGACAGGAGGAAACAGACCCATTGGGCTCCTCCATGCCACCTGGCTAGAATCTTGCTTTTTTTGCTCCATGAAACTGTCACCACCTTTGTCATTTCCCCCATTTCTCAGAGGTGGAAACGACCTTGGAGAGGCCACCCAGCAGGTGAGCCGTGGGGGTGGAGCCCCGGCTGCCCCACACCACCCCTGGGCCCTCTGGGCCTCACCTTCCTCGTCTGTCAGATGGGGTGGCAATGACCAGGTGGGAGGGACACTGTATAAAGATCCATGACATGTGCCCCCGGAAGTGGCACTAGGTATCTGTCTGCCCAGCAGGGGGCAGCCTGCCTCACCGGCCCGCTGGTACCTGTCACCATGACCGTGCGGATGCAGGTCCCCCGCAGAGCCTGGATGACTGATGTGGTCTGTGGCTTCAGCAGATTCCTCATGACCAACAGCCCCAGGAGACTCAGCTCCTGCTCCACCGCGTCCCTGCAGGGTGGGGTCAGAGGTCACGCAGTGAACGAGGCCCCTCCCCCCCTCCCCCAGTTCTGGGCTCTGCCTGCACCAGGCCTCCCTTTGCCCGCGCCTGAGGCTTGGTGTCCAGGGTCCACCTGGTCAGTTGCTGAGCTGCCTCCAGGCTGGGTGGGATGGGCAGCGGCTTGCCAGCGAGGGCCACGACGCGGTAGCCGGTGGCCGTGTAGCTCTGCAGCATCTGGGCGAAGTTGTCGGGCACTGCCAGGCAGAGGCAGAAGTCACTGGGACAAGAAGGGGGATGCAGGGACAGAGGCTGGGTGCCCACCCCATTCTGTGCCAAGGCCGACCAGTGGACCCTTCACCTGTCTTGGGGTCGCAGAGGCCTGCCACCAGCTCAGGGGAGCCTTTGACATAGGCCTCTGGCTGAGCGGCCCCTGGCCACACCACCACCACGTTCATGCGCTGCAGGGATGACGAGAAGGGAAAGCGGCCGAGGATGCTGACGGGCACCGGGGGCTCCTCCTGCAGGTTGGAGAGGCAGCTGAGGGGCTGGCCTGTGGAGCCCTCTCCTCCCACCCCACAGGCACACCCTCAGCTCACCATGCCCTGCAACTGGGGCTCCTGAACGGGAGGTCTCATCACTGCCAACACCTGGGACCCAAATGCCGAGTCTGCAGCCGGCCCCTCCTCCAGGACCTGGGAGGCAGGCAGAGAGGTTGGCATCAGAGGGCCTGGGGCAGCCGATCCTTGGCCCGTGGAGAGAGGCAGCAGGAGAGATTCAGTCAGACTTATGAAAGACTCCCTTAACGTGAGACTGGATAGAACAGAAGAATGTGGGCTTTGGGGTCAGGTGGACCCAAGTGCAAACTCTGGCGTTGCCACTTAAAAGCTGCTGGTGACCTTGGACAAGCTATTGCCAATCTCCCTCAGCCTCAGCTTCCTCCCTGTGAAGCAGCTTTAGGCTTCCTTCCTGGGGCCACAGGGAGGAGTACGTGAAGAGATGGACAACAGCTACAACAGCGTGCTGGCACTTAGTAGGTGCTGGCACATAGTAGGTGCTGAGCACGTGGCCTTGACCATTGTTACCACTGATGATGGCACAACCGAGACCACCCTGGAAGTCCTAGAATGAAGACCAGGTGGGCTTACCTAGGGCCCAGCCACCCTGTTTGGCCTCCTCACCCAGCCAGTAGATTCCACCATCTTGAGGTCCATAGGGTCGCCCACTGGGGTGTCCTGGAGCCGGCTGAGGCCGTGGCAGGTGGCCAGTGCTCGGAGCAGGGGCCCCATGGGCAGGCGGCGGGGCTCTGGGACCAGTGGCAGGAAGGCCTGCCCTTGCAGGGGCACCACACCCATCACATCCAAGCCATCCTCAGTGAGGGTGCCTGTCTGCAGGGGGCAAGGGGGCAGCCCGGTGGTGAGGCCTGGGATGAGCTGTGCCCTGCTGGGTTGGGCGCCCACACCCCAGGCCAGGTGGGTCCCATGGGAGCCCAGGAGCCAGAGCTGGAGCCAGAAGAGGTCCTCTCTCGTCTCTGGGCCTTTGCACATTTGGATCCCTGTGCTGATCGGCCCTCCCCAGCCCCTGCTGTTTCATCAGCATCATTTCCTCCCGGAAGCCTTCCTTAATCCTACGGTTGGGTCAGGTGTCCTGGCTTTGGGCTCCCACCCACAGCCTCTTTGCTACCCCGTCAATTGCTCACTGCAGTACCAGGGAGAAGGTCTGGTCAGTGTAATTGTTGAATGAATGAATGAACAAACGAATGAATAAAAGAATGCCTGCATTTCCTACACTTCCATCGGTTACCTGTCTGGCTCCTCGTCTAGCCTGGGGACTCTGAGAATCTGATCATGCACCACCCTTTCCACTCAAAACTCTCATGGCCCCCCTGCCCCCAGAACAGCATCTCCCCACTGCTCCCGGGGCCCCAAGCACATGGCCTATTCCTCCAAGGAGCCACATTGGTTCCTGCCCAACTGCCCCTACACCCCACCCCTGTCCTGCCACATCTGTGCGGTTCACCCCTCACTGAGGTCACTCAGGGACCTGCTCTTTGACTGCCCTCTCTAAGAGAGTGACCCCCATGTACCACCCATTATGTACCCCATTCACTTCCTTTCTAAAACCCATCACACCGGTGGCTCTCTGTGCTCCCTGGCTCACTTGCTGTGAGGGGAGTAGGTGCGCGCGCGCACACGCGCACATACACACACACACACACGCACACACACATACCCATACCCCTGTCCATCTCTGCGGGTCACTGAGGGGTAGTTCCTGGGGCGCACAGTAGGGCCCTCAGTGGCCTCTCAAACAAAATGATATAAATGATCTTCAGACATTTTGTGTTTCCACCCCCAGGACAGGGCCTGGCATTCAGCAGGCCCCTCGGCCAACGCTGCTGAGTGAAGACTGCAGGTGGGGAGGCCTGGCCCGTGATGCCTGTCTGTGCCCCGCCCACGGCCCCCACCTTGTCGAAGCACACCAGCCGGAGCTTGCCCCCCAGGTTGATGCGCAGCGGGTGGATGCAGAAGATGCCCCGGCTCCGCAGCCGGCTCTGGGCGTAGAGCGTGCACACGGTCATGGCGGCTGGCAGGGCGGGCGGCACCACCACCGTCACCAGGTCCAGAGCCCGGATCACGATCTCGTTCACAGGCACCTGGCAGGGGGCACCGTGAATGCCAAGGGCCGGACTGGATGGGCCCTGGACTCCTACTGGCAGCCCCCACCCAGCCAGCCCCCAGGCTCACCCGGTTTCGGTGGAGGATGAAGATGCTGTAGATGGTGCCGAGGAGAGCTGGGGAGACAGCAAGGGAGGGACTCAGCGGGGTTTAGGCTGGGGCCTTGGGGACCACGGCAGAGTGGGGCACAGGGTACACTCACCCAGGACAGACAGGGCAGCCACAAACTTCATGCTGTGTTTGTAGAACTTGAAGTTGATGGGCCGGGGATGCAAGATGGAGCTCACCAGCCCCCCTTTAGCCGTGCAGAACCCTGTGAGGAGATGGGGAAACTGAGGCAGGGGATGCTGAAGGTCAAGATGGGTTTCCTCAATCCCTACCCATCCCACCTGCAGCGCTGGGGTTGTAGGACATAATGCTCCAGGGTTAAAAGTTACCCAGTTGAGGTCACACATGACAGCCCACAGGCCTTGTCCAGCCCTTGTAGAGTTTAGTAAAAACTCAATTAGTAAGTCCGATCCGGTGACTTTGGGTCTCGTTCCCAGGTGGTGAGAACCTGCTGAAGTTGCACAGTAGTCCCCCCTTATCTGAAAGGGACGTGTTCCAAGACCCCCAGTGGGTGCCTGAAACCGTGACGGTAACGCGCCCTATATATACTGTTTCCTCCGATAGGTACTCACCTTTTCACTTAAAGGCCGCGCTTTACGGCTTCTCTCTGTCGTACCTGAATTGCCAGCATCACTACTCTCGTACTTTGGGGTCATTATTAAGAAAATAAGGGTTTCCTGAACACAAGCACTGTGACACCTCGACACCCAATCTGGTAACCGCGTCGGCGAAGTGACTGCTGGGCGGGTGGAGTACCGGGCATGAATGTGCTGGGCAAAGGGAAGCTTACGTCTCCGGTGGGACAGAGTGGGAGTGTGTGAGATTTATCATGCTACTCAGAACAGCGTGCAACTTAAAACTAAACAACTGTTCATTTCTGGAACTTTCCGCTTACTATTTTCAGGCCGTGGCTGACTGCAGGTAACTGAAACCTGGGGGCTGGGGAAGGGGCTCTTTCCTGCTCGCCACATCCCTCCCGCTCCAGCCAACCCCAAGCAGGGCAGCGGCAGAGATGGGTCCTCCCTGCCCCATGTCCCCTGAATGAAGAGGGTGGTGCACGCACAGGCCTCTCTTCCAGGTGCTGGGCCCGGCACCCTCCCTGCTTCCCTGACTCCTACCTGTTCGGGTCACCACGGCCAGGACGTGGGGTCCTACGAAGGCCCGGGCCTGCAAGACGAGGGTCCCGCAGAAGAGTGTGTGCCGCCGGTGGGTCTCCGGGCCGTAGGGCACTGGCCCCTCGGGCAGGGCCGTCTTCAGCACTGGCACGCTCTCCCCTGCAAGGATGTGGTGTGAGGCCCATGACGGCCTCTGTGCCCGCCCCCCCACCCCAGTCCCGCCAACAAGACCAAGAGTTATGTGGGGAATTGTTTCCCAGCCCCAGGCCTCATGTAACTCTCATGACCACGTGTGAAAAACCACTGCCCCCATTTTACAGAGAGGGCCACTGAGGGCAGAGAGGGCCACGACATAAAGACACAGCGAGACAGTCCCGGAAGGGTGTGTGCAGCCAGTCAGTTACCAGGAACCGTCTCTCGGGGAGTCAGGAGTGTGCGTGTGCACACATACGCGAAGCAGGGGCAGGGGCTGGGGGAGACCGCCTCCTTCCGTGGGAATTCTTTTATAACAAGCTGTGCTATTTTTATCATTCAAACCAATGAAGGTATTGACACGAGGGGGCTTAACCACTGCAGGGCCCCGAGCCCGCTGCCTGGCAGAGCAGCGATCTCTTACTGAGGGCCCGAGGGGTGCGGAATGAGTAATGCTGAAGCCAGGAGGTTGGCAGGAGGGAAAAGAAAACTCAAACTAGAAGTCCTGATGCGAGGCTGCGGGGCTGGTGCAGGGAGGGAAATGCAGGAGCCGGCGGGCCAGGGGTGGGCTGACCTGTCAGAGAGCTCTCGTTGGCCACGCACTCGCCGGCCACCAGCGCGGCGTCGCAGGGCATCAGCCCACCCTCCTCGGGCAGCACCAGGCAGTCTCCGGGCACCAGCTGGCTGGAGTCAACCCATTCCTCCTCTGCAGGCAAGCGGAAGCCTCAGCCTGACCCGGAGGCGGGAAGGGGGAGGCCCCAGCCACCTCCCCCACCTCCCTCCCTTCCCCAGCTCTCACCTCCCCCAGGCCGGCACACGCACACTCGCACGGACAGTTTGACCATGTCCCTCAGGGTCTGGCTTTGCTGTAATCAGGGGGACAAGCAGGGAGTGGATGGGTGGAGCCCCCCTTAGGGACCCATCTGTCCCGCCCTGCCCCACCCACCTCACATCACCCACCTTTCTGGTTTTGTACAGCGAGAGGCAGATGGAGACGGAGGAGATGAGGAAGATGCACAGGGCGTACCAGTAGTAGTGGTCAGCCAGCCACAGCCCGATGCTGAAGGCCTGGAACCCGTAGTAGGGGTTCAGTGCCTGGGGGAGGGGCAGGAGGCAGTGTCAGGCCCGTGGTTCCCAGGGCAGCCCAGCACAGGGAGCAGAGTGCCCTGCAGCGGTCACAGGACCACAGCCAGGCCCTGTCAGTCCATCCAGGCGTCCCTCAGCCCCAGCTTCTTCGCTCTGCACAGGACGTGGGCATGCGCATGCCGGGCCCCTGAGAAGCACTTCGTCTAAGGGTCACACATGTGATGACAATTCCGCCAGGCAGATGCTGCCATCAGCTCCACTTTACAGGTGAGGAAACTGAGGCACAGGAGGCCGAAATCACTGGCCCACCGAGTTCCCAAGTGGCTCTCCAGAGCTCACATCAGACCAGACTCTAAGAACCTCTGCCCTTCACAGGCGTCTGTCCCTGGCTCAGAGGGCTGGGAGGGTAACTATACTCCTAAGCGTCAGGGTCACTGGCTTCCCTTGTCCCTGTGTGACCTTGGCCCTGCCACATCCCCGCTCTGAAGCTCATGTTCCTTATATGTGAGCAGAGTGTCCCCACTCCTAGTCCCTGCTCACGGGGCTGTGGGAGATGAGGAGGTGGCATACGGACAGACCCGGACCTGGGCTCGGCACAGAGCAGGAGCCCAGGCTGTGTGGGTTCACCTTGGCTTCTAGTCCCCAGCCTGGGCCAGAACCTCCCGTTCCTCACCCTGAGCTGACTGGGGTTGGGTCTGAGATGACTCTACGGTGGAGAAGGGGACAGCTAGTCTGGGCCCAGAGAAGGCAAGCCCCTGGCCAAGGTGACACAGCCAGTCCAGGCCAGAGGTGGGACGCAGCCCAGCGACAGCCTACCTCGTCCACCAGCAGCTGCAGATAGGACTTGACCGGTACACTGATCACGTTGGGGCCGTAGATGGCCTTCCTGTAAGAGGAGAAGGGGCAAAGCCATCAGACGAAAGGGGCTGTGGCAGCTGGACCCTCTTGGGGTGAGAGCTCCCCATTTTACAGCTGGGGAAACTGAGGTCCAGAGAAGGCAGGTGACTGGAAGAAGGCAACACGCGGGGTGGGGGCAAGGCGTCCCCAGCTCTCAGGGACCCTGGTTCAGGGCAGCACACACCTCACGGTTTGGTCCTGGAGGCCGAGGCCGGAGCGGGAGTGGTGGATGTCATCACAGGTGCGGCCTTGGTCCAGGAGGCTGGGAAGGTGGGGAGGGGCATTGTGTAGGTGACGGGGCCTGCGCTCTGCACCCCCAGCCCCTTCGGCCCACTTCTGCCACACTAAGCTCCCAGGGAAAGCCAGTCCCTCACTAACCCTGGGCTTAACTTTCTCCTTGGTTCCTCTGATTGGCCCCAAACCCTCTCAGCAAGGAAAGAGAACAATGAGAGATGACGATATTCAATAGTGACAAGAGCAATGATGCCTTGGGTAAGTCACTTAACCTCTCTGTGCCTCAGTTTTCTCATCTGCAACGTGGGAATGGTGATAGCACCACGCTCAGAGGCTGCGGGCGGGTTACAGGAGGTAAGCCTGCCACGTGCTTGGACAGTGCCTGGCACTCACTAAGTGACAAACCCATTGTGATCTTTGCTGCTCTTCGTATGTAGCAGAGGCTGCTGGTGCCCCCCGCCCCCCATGCCCTTGGCATTTACCTCTGCGGATGCAGAAGCTTAGTGCAGACACCTAAGGGCTCTCCCAGCTACAAGGGCTCGCTCTGCCCACAACCAACAGTGGTAGGGAGATGATGGACAGGTACCCAAGCCTCCTCACTCTGGGGGTGAGGACACCCCGAGGTGTGTGCCCTACATGGGCTCAGAGATCCCCAAGTGGACTGGGCTCCAGGTGCCCACAATAACCACTCCCCTGGCAGCCTGCCTGTCCCACCTCACTTCCCAGTGTTTCCTGGGATCACCGTCCAGGCAAACTCTGCACTTGAATCCCGGGCTCAGGGTCTGCTTCTTGGGGCTCAACCCTGATGTGTTGTAAGCTCACATTTATAAAGCGCTTAGGAGGTGGCAGAGCTGGGACCAGACCCCAAACAGATGGTGTGAGTCCAGAGGCTGGGCCGAGCTTTAGATGACACTTAGGAGCCTCACCCTCGAAATAGCCCCGGGAGGCGGGGATTCTCTTCATCCCCTGTTTATAGAGACCCCCAGGCCCAGTGACAGGCCCATGATTTCAGGAGGCCAAGGCACAGAGCTGCGAGGAGCCCAGGCCAGGCCACTTCCTCGGCCCAACGCAGCACCCTGTGGGAGGTGGTGTGAGCCATGCCCCTACCTGACGTGGCAGAAGGCCTGCTGGGTCTCTATCCAGACGTAGCGCTGGCCCCGGAAGAGGTAGAACCGCAGCAGCCGCTGCTGGGGGGAGAGGGGAGAGGCTGGGCTTCAGGCAGCCCCGGAGCAGCGCTCGGTGGGGTGGGGGCAGGGACCAGTGTCACAGGAGAGCGACAAGAGAGGAGGGTAAAGTGGTCAGTCAGCATCCGGATGTTTAGGACAAAACCAAAGGTGCCTGGAGAACATGGAGTCCACCCCGCTGAGTGCGAGCGTGCACACACACACACACACACACACACACACTCTACAGCATCTGAGAGTAAAGCCCGGAGCGGGGCAAGGACTGTCCAGAACCCACCTGTCCACTCACGACCTCTTCACTCCCGTGGAGCTGGGCGGTGTCCTTCCATGCTTCCTCCGGTACTGCCCCCACAGCAGCCTGGCTCCGCCCATCCTCCGCCTGGGTCTGTGGGGGCAGCTCCAGGCTGGGGAGGGTTGGGGGTTACTGTAGAGCTCTGGGAGCTAGCCCACCACCTCCCCATCCCCCCAGAGCCACCCTCTGTCCCTGGGATGGGAGGGTGCCAGAGCCTTTGTGCGTGGGGGCCGGGGAACAGGGGCTTCTGGGAAGGGGTGATGGGCTGCCTTACCTGCCCTCGCTGATGGGCTCAGTCTGCACCCGGACAGTGTAGAGCTGCCACGAACTATCCTGGAACACAGAGGAGTGGACTTAGTCCTGGAAGAGACCTCCCCTCCCCCCAGGTTCCTCCCCACAGCCAGGCAGTCCCCGCTGGAGGAGGCAGGGATCAAGAATATAGATGGCCTCCTCAGGAACCACCCAACCTGCCCCTTCCGCCCACTGCTCAGATGGGAAAGCTGAGGTCCAGAGGGAACAGTCTGCACAAGGTCCCACGGAAAATTAGTGGCCAGGCTGGGATGAACCTGAGCATCCTCCACCCGCCAACCTGACCCAACGCCACCTTCCTCCAGCTCTAGGCTGCCCTGCTTGGCCTCTCACCTCTTTGTCTCTTATTTCGATGACGAGTGTTTCGGCGCGGGCCAGGTTGCACGGCTGGCATCGCAGCCACACCCCCCATGCCGGCTTCCAGCGGAAGAGCAGCAAAGGGATCCCGGCCATCATCCAGACCACGACGTGATAGCCGATAACCCTCCATGGACTCCCGCAGTAGCCGCTGAGCCTCTGTGGGCGCAGGGGAGAGAAGGCCAGGTGGGGGCGGGTGGGGGCTGGAGGAGGAAGCCAGGGGTCTGGGCGGCCTGGTGTTGGTCCCACCTGCCCCCTCTGGCCCACATACCACGGATGAAGCTGAGGAGCTGAGGGGATCGAGAGATGGCTCTATCGTCAGGGTCCCATAACTGGCGGCCGTGCTGCCCACCAGAAGGCTGCTGTCTGTGGACCGAGAGAAAGAGGTCATTTGGGGGCAGGGGGCTCCTCTTCCTCTTATTTCTTTAAACATAACAAGCAGCGCCGTTTTAATAAACTGATGTGGTAGGGACAACAGCTCAAGTCTTCCCGGGCCTGTTATCTGGCCGGTCTGTTGGTTCTCACGCACAGTGTCTTGTTTACTGTGTGTCTGGTGACTTCTGACGGGGGTGGGCCCAGCTTTGGGGGACGCGCCTGGGGAGCACCCTGAGCTTCCACGGCGCTCACACATGCTGCTGCCAGCCTCCTGGGAGCGCTGTGTCCCACTTTCCCGTCTGGTCCCCACCCTGAAGGCAGTGTCGGTTGCTTATCCTTGTTCAAGGCCAGCGCAGGCCTGGCAGCGAGGAGATGTGGGGAAGTCCAGTTTGGACTTACAAAACGTCAGTCCGCCTTTGAGGGCAGCCTCACCCCAAAGGTGGGGTGGGAGTGGGGAGGAGGGACCCAGTCACTGGGGTGGGCGGGAGAGGAGGGTGAGCTGAGCCAGCCCCCGGGACTGTGGTGTCCCAGGCACCTGCCACCGTCACAGTATCACCTCTCAGCTGCTCTGCCCCCAAACCTGGGCGTCCAGCTTTCCCGAGCCACAGCGACCCGTGTGCGTGTGCGAGCTCTACTCCTGGCTCTTTACACAGTTAACACATAACCCTGCCGCGTAAGCGCCATGACTAGCCCCTTTTACAGAAGAAAATGAGGCTCAGAGAGGCTGGGTAACCTGCCCGAGATCACACAAGCACGCGGCAGCGCAGGGACGCAGGCCCAGGTAGGCAGACCCCAGGGTGGGCTCTAATCCGTCTGCTTTACCACCTGGGAACAGCCTGAGGGTTGGGGCCATGTGTCCCATCAGACCAGGCAGTCTGTCTCCTACCCCAGCCCCCACATCTCCTTGCCTTGTGATGGGGATAGTAATTACTACGGTAATAACCATAATAAGAGCAGCCAACATCCATTAAGCACTTCCCAGGTGACAAGAGCTGCTCTAAGCCTCTACACAAATTAACTCATTTAACCCAGCAACACGATGAGGGGGACTCCTTTTTCCCATTATGCAAATGAGGGAGCTGAGGCTCAGAGACACCCCCCTGTCCCCCCCCCCCACCTTAAATGGTGGAGCCAGGAACTCAAGGGTCCAGATCCTGTGCTTTTGGGGTCTATGTGGGCACTTTCAGAGAACAGGGCATACACCCTGCACCTCCTGAAGCCGCTCTCACAGCGATGACTCAGAAACCAAATTAGCCCAAGCCCCACCTACCGCCAATCACTCCTCTGTCCACTCAGGTGACTCAGAAGACAGATGGAAGCCACCAGCTCCAGGAAGACACACACACACACACACACACACACACACACACACACACACACGCCTGTAGCCCTCAACCATCAGGGGCTCTGGCCAGGAGTCTACTCAAGGCTCGAGGGGCCGGAGGCCAGGGACTCTTCTTCCCTGGGGCTCATAGAGACCCTGCCTGGGTCCCCTGGGGTGGTCCCTTCAATCTCTAGGCCTGGCCATGCCCAGCTTGTGAGTGAGGCTCATTGAGGCTTCATTTCCCTCCTTCCCCAGCCCTCAGACAAACGCTGCGGCCCCTCTGCTCTCCGGTGTAACCAGGGGAAACTCAGGCTGCTCCTGGCGTGGGGGGCAGAGGCGCGGACCTTCAGGACAACACAGCCTGTCTGGCAACGCTGGGTTCTCAGGTGCTTGCCATCAACAAGCCACAGCCCTTTGCCTGCCCCACTGCAAAGGGCCGCAGACCCAGTTGCTCCTGGAGTCCTTTCTGTCTTTTGTGCTAGTCCCCCACCAGCCCTGGAGACCAGCTCTCCGAGTGGGCAGGGTGGGTAGTTTCTCATGCCTTACAGCTGTTCTCTGGAGGATTCTGTGGTATAAGGGGAAGAGCACCTCATGTTATAAGGGGCTGACCCAGCCCAGGCCCTGCTCCTAGGGCTTTACATCTGTTAATTCATTTATTCCCATGAAGCAGGTACTCATTTCATCCCTATTTTACAAAGTAGGAAACTAAGGCCCAGAGAGGTGTAGTAAGTGGCCCAAAGGCTACTCAGCCAGGGAGTGGTGGGATTCGGATCTAGGGTCCATGCACTTAAGCAAGGCCTCTCCATCACCGTCGTCATCTCCACAGTAATTGTGCTCCTGGCTCTCTAACAAGCAAGCGTGTTTTTGTTGTTGTTGTTTTTTGCAAGGCAAGTGCCTCAGCCTCTCCGGGCTTCCACTCCCCAAGTCTAGGATCCTAACACCGAAGCAGCTGGCACTGGAGGAAGTGAGCCACCCGGGGTGTCTGGGGTTCCGGAAGCCTGGGCTTGCACATGCCAGGTCGGTGGCTGCTGGCTCCCCTCCAGGGAGGTGTGGCTCTGCGCTGACCCATTTCCCAGGCTTTCCTCCACTTTCCTGTCACACGGCCTGAGCACGCACAGCTGTGCCACTGCTCCCAGTGCCTTAAAACCCTCGGCGGGACAGCTCACCGGCTTGTCTCACAGCTGGAAAGGGCCTGTCCTACTACAAAGTCCTTTCTGCCCATTCCACCCGGATCCGCAAACATCCATCATGACGTCAGGCTTGCACGGGTGTCATCGGCCATCCTGCTCAGCGCGCCTGACACGTGGCTGGGGCTCGGGAACCACTCACTGGATGAATGAACAAATGCCTGCACATCTCACTGCGTAAGAGCATGGACGTGACGTACGAGGCATCACTATGTCCATCTCCTGCCTCAGGCCAGTCAGCTGTGAGGTCCAGAGACGCAAGCCCCTTCTTGAGTGTGTTTTTTAAAAAATATATCTTTATTGATTTCAGAGAGGAAGGGAGAGGGAGAGATAGAAACATCAATGATGAGAATAACTGATCGGCGGCCAGCGAGCCCCCTCTTGAAGGTCCGGCCAGTGACCGTCTTGTGCCACCCTCACTTGCTCCCTCCCCTCCTCCCACATCTATGACACACCCGTCATTGTCTTTTTCCTTGGATGCTCTCCCAGTCAACCGAGGGAAGAAGAAAGGCAGAGAAGCTTGAAGGAGGAAGTCACACCTGTGCAAATCTAGCCTCCTGCCAAGGTCAAGCCCAGGGCACTCTCTCCAATAGGACACAAACACTCTGATGTGCTTATTTATCTATTCACATCTCAGTCTCCCCCGGGATGTCACAGGAAGGGCAGGGAAGTGTCGGATCTCTCCCTCCCACCAGCTCAGAGCAGACACGTGCAGGCTGTGTGGGACAAGAATACTTTCACGAGGATTATATTGCTCTTCTGAATAAAAGCAACTGACCTTCATGCATAACCCTCTGAGGGAGGGAGTATAATCTCCATTTTACAGCTGAAGAAGCAGAGGAACAAAGCTTCGAAGTTCCCTTTTCAGGGCCATACAGCTTGGAAGGGGAGTCGCTGGAAAGAATGGGTCTAAACAAGCACCTTCCTCACAGCCACCCCGTAGTGAAAAGCCTGGATTAGGATCCCCATTTAAAATGAGGCACAAACAGGTTGATTAACATGGCCAAAGCCACACTGCTCAGCGTGGCCTGACTCCACAGCCCTGGGGCAAAGCTGGGGGCAGAACAGAGGGGCTGGAGTCAAAGCTATCGGGCAACTCTAGTTTCCTGCGGAAGCCCGGCTTCCTGCTGGGGATCTCGCAGCAGCCCAGGGAGGCAGCGCTGCATCCTCTGTGTGGTTCCCCTGGGGCCAGACTAGGGGGGTGAGGGACAACCTGCCAATAGCACCCCGATCTTTGGACCGGGAGCTCAGGGGCCATCTTTCTCAGCCTCTCCCCTCCCTCACGCAGGGTGCATTCTAGACTTTGGGGGTGGGGCCTGCGGGGGCAGCTGGGGGAGGAGAGACCTGGAGGAGGGGCCCTGCAGCTGCAGAGGATGCTCAAGCACTGGTGGGCCCTTTGCTGAGGCCTGG
>NW_005872147.1:83588-100573 GCF_000147115.1 Myotis lucifugus
GGGCCCCCATTCTAAGCAGGCGGGTATTCATATTGTTCTTAGACACGAAGGGCCCGGCGAGCCTGAGATGTTACCATGGAATGTCTGCCCTCTGAGCCTAGATGTTGATCACCTCATCCAGCGGACAAGACAGAGTGTAAGAGTGGCTTTTGTGCCTTTGACCGAGAGACTCTGAGCCTTGGCTTCTCCAGCTTCATTCATCTTTTCAGCAGAGAGAAAAACTGCTCAGAGGCCCCGGATGCTGCAGCCTCCATGCCTCTCCCCCGCACCTGGACCAGCGCTCGCACTCGCGGGAGCGAGGCCAGTGGGAGCGGGAGCATTTCCCTGCGCCCCGTCACCGGGAGCTTCCTCTCCCAGGGCTGCAGGGAGGCGGGAGGGGACGGCTCTGCGCGGCGCCATCTCCAGGCTCCTGGCCTCCCTGGGAAGGGCCCCAGGGCTGACTATCTGCAACGGGGGAGGGGGTGGGCGGGGGGACGCCCCCGAGCTCGCACCCCTGGTTCGCGACGCCACGGTGGGATGTCGCCCCCTGACAACTGTGACGACGGGCAGCCCGGGGATTGCGCCCGGTTCCTGGGTGGCCTGTGCCGCGCACTCACCTGCGCTCATGCTGGTTCCTCGCGCTCATCGCCGGCCCCGGCACTGCGGCCCGTGGCCTGGGCCTGGGCGTCGCGATGCCCCGCGGCGGGGGTGCGAGGCGGAGGGCGGGAGTGCGGCGGGCGGCCTGGGCGCTAGCAGCTGTCGGCGCCTGGGAAGGTGCCGCAGTCGTGTTCTGAAGTCCCGCCCCACCCACTGCGGTCGAACGTGGTCCGTCGCGCCGCAGGGGCTGTTGGGACTTGTAGTCCGAGACGCCTCCAACGCAGGCGCAGAGATAGAGACGCCTCAGCCCTCAGACACACACTCACAGAGAAAATCAGATAGGAAAACCCTGAGACACACGAACATACGGACACACAAACACAAGTACACGACAACCCTCACACCAATTCACAAACAGAAGAGATGTGACATTTAAGAGATAAAGACACAATAACCCTTAGACACACACATAGACTCCCAAGACACACACACACAACACAGATTCACACTGGTGACACTGACATCCACAGTGGTGTGACACTAAGAAATCCTATATAATAAAAGGCTAATATGCAAATAGACCGGACAGTGGAACAACCGGTTGCTATGATGTGCGCTGACCACCAGGGGGCGTGTGCAGAACATGGTGGAGCGTGATGGTGGAGCACGTGAGCGGGGGTGCCAGACCAAGGCGGGGCGCCGGTTGCTGTCATTGGGGAGAGCCTCTGGTGGTTACTGAAAATTCTTGGCTCCCCGCGCACCGCGGTCCTGCCTGGCACTCACACCTGTTGCCGGTGCTGGCCCTGCTCGGACCCGCTGCCGGTGCCCAGCGCCGGTCCCGATCACTCTGCGCCATCAGTGGGTGCGAGCCCTGATCACCCCTGAGGGCTTCTCCACCTCCCCCTGCTCCTGGAGGGGGGGCTGTGGCGGGAGGGGCTGGGCGGGGGCATGGAGGATGGGCTGAGACCCGCCCCTGTGCCTATCGCAGCCTGGCGGCCCCCAGTTCCTTTCAAGGTTCACGAATTCGTGCACTGGGCCCCTAGTACAGATATATTAACCTCCACCCACTCACCACGCACTGCACACTTGGAGTCAGCCCCAGCTGCATCAGTGGTTAAGGACTATGCATGCTGGTTCAAGGTGGCCTCAATATCTTCTAGGCTGTGTGACCTTGGACAAGTCAGTTAACCTCTCTGGGCTTCATTTCTTTTTTTTGCGGGGGTGGGGGGGCTCATTTCTTAACCTATATAGGGCGTCGATGACATTAGCAATGCCTACTTCATAGAGTTATGAGGATCACATGAGAAAAAGCATGTAAAGCACTCAGAACAGTGCCTGGCACTGCTTTGTACATGGCAAAGAAGGAAGATACACCTGCCCAGGGCAACATGGTCAGAAATGCCTCACAGAGATATGTGTGGACACAGGAACACTCTGTGAGGATGCACAGGAGGCCTCTAAAATGCCAGAGAAACATCCAAGGCATAATCCAGACCCCAGAAGCCTCATGACATGACCCACAGACACACCTGCACAGGTGGGATGCATGAAGGCCCCTGAAAGGAACCAGAGACCTCATACTTATATGCAACATTCATCTCATTGCCCCACAGTGACAGGCACAGACACAGTGTTCTAGACACAGAGGCCTCTGGACTAAGGAGCTCCAAAGGTGGAGGGTGGGTCAGAGACCCCAGACTCTGGGGCAAACCAGGGAAGGATCAGGTTAGGGCTAAGGATAGGAGTGGGCCTAGCTATCGTCATTCACCCAGTATGAATTTCTGGAGTGCTGGGCACTGTTCTCAGAGCTGGGAATGTGAGGATGATAAAACACATGAGTAGCCACAGGTAAGCCTAGGAAAACTCCCACAATAACCTATTTCAGAAAGAGCTGGAAGGAGACAGAGCTGTGATAGAGAGTAATGGTGGGGGACAGACTGCAGAAAGGGCAGCAGGGAAGTCCTTGACTGTACCTGATACATTCTGAAGACTCAGGAAATACATTTGGTTTTTATTTTTTATTATTTTATTATTTTATGTTACTACTAGTGTCCTGGTCCACAGATTCGTGCACACTGAAAGGAAATTAGAAGAAATATTTTAATATCACTATTTTCCCTTTCTCTATAATAGAAGTGTCAACCAAATTCACAATTGACAATGACAGATCGAAACACACGTGTGCGATTGGCGCCAGTGAGAGCTTTATATGTATTGCGCATGCGCGAGTCAACTTAGCCTTTTATAGATATAGAATAAACTTGCTTAATTAGACCTGCTTTTTGATTTAGCTGAACTTTTTCCAGCCCAGTGAAGCACCCCAACTTCTCTTTCAGGTAATTGTCAGCAACACAGCAGTAAATATCGATACGAAGCAGATTATTATTGTAGATCACACAGGGAGAACAAAGGGTAAAATATTTAACTGCAGCAGTGTTTGACTATATTCTGCCCAGTGAGAAAACCTGAAGTCATTTTCAAGGCTCACCATTTCTTACTTCTTTTCAGTCGGGTCAAGTTTCTAAACTTTCTAAATCTCCGTTTTCTGGCTAATGAAAAGAAAACAGGATTCTACTGCGTCTCCTATCTACCTACTCCAGGACTTCTGTGAGGATCAAATGAGATGATGCATGGGAAAACGCTTCACAGACGTTTGGTTAAAGTGTAAAATGTTTCCACCTGGCTATAAAGCAAGTTGTGTTCCTGGGCTGAAGAAACTCCAAGGAGACTAGTTGCTAGGGAGAGGAAGCCGGGTGTTGCTATGTGACATCATTACTTGGCGCCCACAGTGACCTTTTCTGGGCTGGGCTGGGCTGTGGGCCGCATTTTGTGCCATGAGGTCTCGGCAGTGTTGGCTGTGATTTGGTGGGCTGTCACTCTGGGGTGGTGGCAGGGCCTATGTGCTACTTGGGGGAAGCTGAGTGTTGGTTTGTCAGCGCCAGGTCCGTGGTGCCATTTCTTTGTAAATGGCCAGTGCGCATCATGGCAGCTCCTGCACTGAGTGTCTGCTCTGTGATGGTCAGTGTGCGTCATAGTGACCGGTTGGATGGACACTTAGCATATTAGCTATATATATATATATATAGACTAGAGGCCAGGTGCACGAAATTCGTGCATGGGTAGGGACCCTAGGCCTGGCCAGCAATCAGGACTGATCGGGCCTTCCGGCTGCCAGCTGGGGCCTCCCTTCCCCGGCTGCCGGCTGGGGCCTTCCTTCATTCCATGCTACTCCCTGGTGGTCAGTGCATGTCATAGCGAGTGACCAAACTCCCGGTCTCCCGATCAAACTCCCGTGAGGACACTGCATATTAGCCTTTTATATATATAGATAATTATTATTTAAAAATATTTTTATTGATTTCAGAGAGGAAGGGAGAGGGAGAGATAGAAACATCAATACTGAGAGAGAATCATTGATTGGCTGCCTCCTGCACACCCCTCAAGTCCACAACCCGGACATGTGCCCTGGCTGGGAATCGAACTGTGACCTCCTGGTTCTTAGGTCGACACTCAATCATTGAGTCATGCCAGCTGGGCCAGTAAATACATTTGGTAAAGGAGTAAATGCTGGCAGCATTTGCTGATGGACGGGTGTGGAGGCACAGGAATGTGTGGAATCAAAGATGCCCCTCAGAGTATTGGCCTGTATAGCCTGGGAATAGTGGAGCCATTTACTGAGCTGGCGCGGCTGCTGGTGGAGCAGGTTGGCCACCAGGGGAATGGTTTAAACTGGCCTCACCCAGTTCAGGTGAGAAGACCTGTTCATTTGCAGATGACATTTCCAGTGAGGGCAGAGGACTTACTTTCTCAGAGTCCCCACTTTCTCCCTCAGGGCTTAGCCCAATCCCTGGCAGCCCACTTACTTAAGCAGGGGAACCCAGATCCCCATGGCAGGCAGGATGCTGGGTTTAGAAATAGGCTTGTTCAGATGGCCTTGCCAAGAGACAGTGTGGTACTGTGGCCAGGGGCTGGGCTCTGGCACCAGAGAGACCTGGGTCTGGATGTGCATCAGTTGCTTCCTAGCTGTGTGAGCTTGAAAAAGTCACTTTCCCTCTCTGAGCCTCTCTCCTCATTGGTAAAATGAAAGCTGCCGAGAGAATGAAATGAGGTGGCAGGTGCTTGATAGAGCCAGTGACTTTCTTTGGATCCTGGCACTGGGCTAGAAGCTTCATAAGAGAGGGGGTTTGGGGACTGCATTGCAAGTCTGGTCCCCTCACTCTTCGTGTTGGCATTGAAGAGGCTCCATCCTCTGAGCCATCTGGGAAGGACCTGCCCCTTTGCCCATCACCTTGACGAGGCCAGAGGCCAGAGGAAGCTTCCTTCCAAACCACAGCGGAAGTGGGAGGCCCTGCTTTCTGTCCAAGTTTACCTTTGGGGAAGTGGCTCTCACTGTGGTGTGGTCACTGGGCGGTCTGCGGGCTGGGCTCCTGTCACCTGTGGGTCAGGATGCTGGAGATGGAGGCTTCTTCCCAGGGCTGCTGCTCTCTTGGGGGCTCACAGGAAGGACAGAGTATGCCTGGCAAAAGGCTTGAGAAGTCGCTCATTTGGACTGGTTTATTCTAGAGCATTGCCTCACTTCTCTATTTTTCGAGATTTCACTAAATGATTGCAACAAAAGGGATTTTCTTATCTAGTGACAAACCCCATGACAAGATTCTGGCTGTCTAGACAAAGGGGAGTTTCAGCAGTTTGGCTAGGAGTTTCCTGGGCACCGGGGAGAAAAAGGGGCCAAAGAGAATCCAGGGTCAGTCGGCGGCACTTCCTCCTTGTACTGAGCAGTCCGGCGACGTGTGAGCTGGAAAATGAGCAGCATTAGCCTTCACAGCAAAACCATCCTTTGGACAGGACATCTCTAGCTCTGGCCAGTCATGCCAGAAATACACCAGACCAGTGGTCGGCAAACTGCGGCTCGAAGCCACATGTGGCACTTCCGCTCCTTGAGTGTGGCTCTTCCACAAAATACCGGCTCTTCCACAAAATACTGACTTCTGCGCATGGGCCACAAAGTTTCAATTGCACTGTACGTGGGCGCCCGCATGTGGTATTTTGTGGAAGAGCCACACTCAAGGGGCCAAAGAGCTGTATGTGGCTCGTGAGCCGTGGTTTGCCGACCATGAGTCCAGAGGGCTGGGAATGGATCACTGTAGTCCCTGCAGCCTCCAGCAGGTGGCCTTTCACACGGTAGGTATTAGAGGCAAATCGCTCAACTGAGTTTATGGGGCATTTGCTCTACTGCAAGTGAGATGCTTTTCACATTTTTTGGGGAAAATGAATATATATTAAGTATTTATTTATATATTTTAAGTATTTATTTATTTAAACAAATTTTCAGCTTTATTGAGGTATAATTGACAAAACTGTAAGCTGTTTAAAGTGTATGACATGATTTGATAGACCCACACATGGTGAAAGGATTCCCCCAATCGAGTTAACACGTCCAACACCTCACATATTTACTTTTGTTTTGTGAGAATTTACATTTATTCTTAAAACAATTTAAAAAATTAATCTCAGAGAGAGGAAGGGAGAGAGAGAAACATTGATGTATTGTTCCACTTTTTTATGCAGCCTTGGTTGACTCTTGTATGTGCGCTGACTGGGGACTGAACGCACAACCCTGGCGTATCAGGGGGACGCTCTAACCAACTGAGCAACCCACCCAGGGCCACATTTATTCTTACCTAGACTACAACCACAGTTCTGAGAGGTGAATGCTATCCATTCCCATTTTATGGGGAAAGGCACAGAAATTCAATGAACTCCCAAAAGCTGGTTAGGAAGAGATGTCTGGCTTTGGTCTGAGAGAAACTCGAAGCACCCCACAATATTATTTTGCGTGGAGGTCGATTGTCTGCACAGTCAGGACACAGAAGTAGCATCAAGCGTACAACACTGTCCCTGGTCAGGTCTGCAGTTTTTTGTTTTTTTTTAATTGATTTTTTACAGAGAGGAAGGGAGAGGGATAGAGAGTTAGAAACATTGATGAGAGAGAAACATCGATTAGCTGCCTCCCGCACACCCCCCACTGGGGATGTGCCCGCAACCGAGGTACATGCCCTTGACTGGAATCGAACCCAGGACCCTTGAGTCTGCAGGCCGACGCTCTATCCACTGAGCCAAACAGGTCAGGGCTGGTCTGCAGTTTTATTAGGAAAGTCTTGTGACTGCTGACATAGAACATCTGCCTGCTGTCTGCTACCCAGTGAACAGTTAACAAAGCAGTAAATTAAACTCTCAGTGGATAACACAGCCCAATTTAGCTGGAGTTTAAATAGAGCGAGAGTGAACTACACTGGCAAACTTGATGCCCGATGAAGCTGATGTGAAGTGGCAGCTCCCTACCACACCCTGCCTCTTACCAGTCGCTGGGGTTGCAGAAGTCGTCTGTACAAGCCATTCAGTCATTCATGAGAAAAACCTATCTTTCCCCACAGACCTAGAGCTTAGAAGCAAAGTCACATTTTCCATAAATCCAAGGAGCGTGACCTTCCCAGGCTGACAGCAACCAGTAAGGTGCAGCTTTTGTCCTACTGCCCTCCGCGCACGTGGCCTGGGGGTCTGCCTGAGTTGTTTTCAGTTCTCTTCTGAATTTTGAGCTTAAACACCAGAGGACTGTGTGCTGTGGGTTCTTACTGAGGTGGCCAAGAATTCTGAGATGCTACACTTAAGGGCAAAGACCCTGTTCTCTAAAATGCCAGTTCAAGCCGAAACCGGTTTGGCTCAGTGGATAGAGCGTCGGCTTGCGGACTGAAAGGTCCCAGGTTTGATTCCGGTCAAGGGCATGTACCTGGGTTGCGGGCACATCCCCAGTGGGGGATGTGCAGGAGGCAGCTGATCGATGTTTCTCTCTCATCGATGTTTCTAACTCTCTATCTCTCTCCCTTCCTCTCTGTAAAAAATCAATAAAATATATTTAAAAAAAAATAAAAAAATAAAATGCCAGATCAATGCTTGTTCCTTTTTTCCTAGTGACCTTGGCTCCTAGGTGGCAGGGAGCAAATCTCGTCCATCTTTGCACCAGCATGTCACTCTGGGGATGTCGGAGAGTAGTGCTTTCGAATCTTCCCTTTAAAAAGCCAGAAACGCAACCACAAAGCTTGCTGGCCACACCACGCTGAAGGCGCCTGGTGTGCAAAGCTAAAGGCCAGAGTGCTCATTAGGGTCATTCTCAGTGAGTCAGACATTCTTCGCTGCCTGCCTCACGACACAAGCAGCCTTGGTTTCCTCACTGCTACAACGTAAAAAGTCGCCTCTGGATTTTCCTAAGAGTGAAAACAGGGTCTATCCGACATGAAACAGCAGGGAAGATGATGAAATAAGTATGGTGCATCTATACCACAGAGCACTTAGCCGGCGGTTAGAAAGGCTAAGGTAGAAAATACATTCTATACACACACATCCATCACTGGATGAACAAAATGTGACACATACATACCATGGGATATTATTCAGCCTTAAAAGGGAAAGTGTCCATGTAAGTATGTCCAAACCTGTAGAGAATTAAAAAAAAAAAATTGAGTCAAACAGAAGAAGCACCTGGAAAGAAGACCTCAGCGGACAGATAAAGGCTTCGGAGAATAACAGTTTGCAGTTTCTTCTCTGCATCTGATTAAGGAGCATGTAAGATCACTCAAAGGTGGGAAAGAGCAAGATGGGCATCGATTCCAGGAGCGTTCAGACTGTGTTCTTCCGAGGGTGGCCACCCTTTCGAAGAAGGGGTTTGAAAGGGGGCATTTCGAAGGTGTATTCACAGGGTGCACAGGAACATGGTCAGGGCCTGCTTAAGGCAAAGTTACATGCCCGGGGCGATCAGCCCTGTTAGGAATAAATGATCAGATCGCCCTGTGAGGTTACTCTCCATAGAGCCCCCTCTCGTCCAGAGGGAATTCTGACACATGCTACAACATGAACGAACCTTGAGAACGTTATGCTAACGAAAATGTGTCACAAAAAGACAATTACTGTACGACTGCAGTTGTGTGAGGTAAGTCAGAAACAGAAAGTAGAAAGTAGAAGATGGTTGCCAGGAGCTGGGGGATGGGAATGGGGAGTTATTGTTTAATAGGGACAGTTTCAGTTTTGGGCGGTGGTGATGGTTGCACAATAATGTAAGTGTACTTCACACCACGGAACCATACACTTAAAATGGCTAAGATGGTAAATTTTGTTTTACAATAAAAAAAAAGGAAAAATAGAAAGCTGCTAACAGATTGTATTGTACTGTTTTTGACGAGAAGTTTATGTATGCCACACGTGTACTGACATAAAGATCTGGAAGGAAATTAATATATTAACTGTCAATAGGGGATGCGGGACTTGGGCAGTTGGGGGGAAGGGGGGGCTTCCACTTTTTACTTGACCTATTTGTGCACTGTTTTCAATGAGTGTTACTACTCTTGCAGTGTCAGAATCCCAGCAGCAACTGTGGGAATGCATGCTTGCCATGAGAGGTCCCTTGAGGCCATTTATGGGACTAACACAGTGATCTGGGTCACTGCTCCAGGCTGGAGGAATCTCAAACCTTGCCTCAATGAGATAAAAAAGACTCACCAAGCCCAGCCAGTGTTGCTCAGTGGTTGAGCATTGACCTATAAACCAGGAGGTCACCCGTTCAATTCCCGGTCAGGGCACATGCTCTATCCCCAGTGGCGGGGGTGGGGTGGGGTGGGGGTGGGGCCGGGTGGCGCATGTGGGAGGCAGTCGATTGATGTTTCTCAGCTATCCCTCTCCCTTTCTCTCTCTCAAATCCATAAAAACATATTAAAAAAAAAAAAGACCAAGATTTGGTTTTAAATAATTCTAATACTGAAAGTAGATATTGGGACGCTGTATAATAAGCTAACATTTACTGAGCACTCAGTAAGTGCTAGGAGGGTGAGGTAGACACAAGTGACTCCCATTTTACAGATGGGTACATGGAGTAGCAAAGAGAAGGAACTTGCCCAAGGCTGTCCAGCTGGTGAATGGCAAAGCTGGGAGGAGCCCCAGGTCCTGCATGACACCAGCTTCATGCTTGGACCACTGTACCCCCCCCACCCCCAGAGGCTCCTCCTCCTGGCACCTTCACATTCCTCTGCACCCCCCCCACCCCCAGAGGCTCCTCCTCCTGGCACCTTCACATTCGAGTAAAAGGAATAGGCTTGCTTTTTGGTTAATAAAGTAGAATAACATTTATTTTTTTCTTAAAACTTTATTTTACATGCTGTAATCATGGAAACTCAAATTAGATATAAATTATGTCCAGCTGAGCTGGTTACAGGTCATGGTTAGCATGAGAAGAGTTAAGCGGAAGCTTTCTTTTCCTTGTAGGTTGCCATCATTTTCTTGATTTCAGCAATAGCTTTCCCTGGATTCAGCCCCTTGAAAAAAGAGAAGAGAATCAATACCAAATGGTAGTGAAACTGAATGGAATAAGTGATGCCCTTGGGCGGAACCCTCCCCCAGCTGGTGCAGTGTCCAGGCAGTGAATGCAAACCAGGCCTCTAAAACCCAGAGGCCGGGCTAGGAACTCCCTCTGGTCTCTCCTTCCAGATGTTTAGAAGGCTACCCAGTTCTCTCTCTGGCAAGGGCCCTGTCTTGTTTTATTCCTGCTGGTGTGCCTCACTGTGGCAGGCAAAGGAGCCCAGGGCAGAACCATGTTCACTGAATGCTCAAAGACATCTAAGAAAGAACTTCTATGACTACAGCTGGGGTCACAATTAGCCAGACGTCTCTACAGGTTTTACACATTCCCATGATCTTTAACTCATCTTCAGAAACCAGCACATACAAGCTCCCAAAGCTGTGGAAGAGGCTCTGGTCCCTCCTGCTCCAATGACCGAGTTTGCTCTCTGCCGTCTGCCCTGGAGCAGAGGCCATCTGCCCCTGCAGCTCTGAGGCCGCCAGCCCGCATACCTTGGGACAGGTCTTGGTGCAGTTCATGATGGTGTGGCAGCGGTAGAGAGAGAAGGGGTCCTGCAGCTTGGCCAGGCGCTCCTCCGTGAACTCGTCTCTGGAGTCGATCATCCAGCGATAGGCCTGGGAACCGGGGGCTGATTAGCTGAGCTGTCAACCTACCGGGCCAGAGCAGCCTCTGGCTCACCTCACAGCTGCAGGAGCGCAGGACAGGGAACTCTCTCAGCGTTGCCGCCCTGTCTGCACACACTTAAATTCTTGCCACCTTTCACGGAAAGGCTCCCAACTCTTCCTGAACTCTTGACTAGTGATCCCCGAAAACCTGTAAACCACAGTGCACCTGGCACCCTGGGGCTTAAGTGTACGCGACCAGGCATCGTCTTCTAATTATTACGTTGCTCATTAGCTTCCTACCCAGATTATGAATTAGTGAAGGCAGGGGCTGTGTAAAATGACTCTTTATCTATATTCATAGCACCTACTCCCTGTCTCTGAGTAAACTGATGACTTCACAGCCCTGTCTAGAGATCATCTTTGCTTCACGTACTGATTCCTTTAATTAGTGTATGCCTCCCAGAAGCCTGAGACCAGCCAGCTGAAAACGGACTAACCTCCCCATCACCGGACCTGCTCTGCAGTTACTGGAGGACTTCTATGTCCCCAACAACTCAGGTCACCGGCTCAAGGGCCAACTATGAATGCACCTCGTTGTCAATCTCTACCATGGCTGGGAATCAACACTGCCACATGGTCGCACAACCACATAACTTCTCTTTTTGTGGGAAAATGAGAAATGTTAAGTTGTTTTGTGAGCTACTTAAGAGTCTGTGGAAAGCACGGACCATAAATCTAACGCATAAGCTTTCTGGGAACAAAGACAGTGACTTTCTTTGCAGTAAACTATTCATATCGTGAAAGGCAATACTACTTTCTCTTCTGAGCAACCCCTACAGCCGGTCCTCCAGGTGTCCCTTAGCCTGCAAACAATTTCCAACCTGAGAGCTGGCAGGCGCCCCTCAACGGCACTTCGCTCTCCCCTGCTCGCGTGTTAAAATCCCTGTGAGAGGGAGGTGGGAGCCATGACAGATGCATTCTGGGGAAAGCAGGCAAGTGGGTAGGTAAAAGCCAGCTGCACAGGAAACACATTTTAAATATCGGCAAGGCATGGTTTGCCCACCAGCATGTCACCACCCAGGGCGGGACCCTTGCCACACCAGAACAAAGGCATTTTGCAGAGGAAGCCCTAGGTTTACTGAAAGCCAAGTGAAGACAAAGCAATCTGTGACCTTGTTTGGAATGGATGCAAATCAAGGAAGCCATCGCCCCTCAGAATGTCTGATTTCCAACAACATATTGTGCACTTGGATTTCTGGATGCTTTTTTCAGCGTTTCTTAAAGCAATGGCGTAGCACCTCACCTGCATGAGCACCGCAGGTCCCAAGTATTTGTCTCCATTCCACCAGTAGCTGGGGCAGCTGGTGCTGCAGCAGGCACAGAGGATGCACTCGTACAGCCCATCCTGTGCGGAAGGAGGAAGCGTGGTCAGGAGCCCGGAACGGAAGAGCCCACGTGTCCTTAATTGACTAAAGGTGGTATTTGGGGTTAGAGCATGAACAAAGCATCCACTCGCATGGAAGTTTTCTTGGGAAAATCCTAAGAGTAGTTTGCAGAGATTTACCAGAGCCATTCGAAAGAGCTTGGATCTGAAATGTAATCATTTGCTGGATTACAACCCAGAGTTTAAGTCCAAGTACACTAAGATATGTGCCCTTGACCAGGAATCGAACCTGTGACCCTTCAAGGAGCAGACCATCTCTCTGCCAATTGATGTGTCTCTCTCACATTGATGTTTCTCCCTCTCTCTCCCCCCACCTCCTTTCTACTCTCTCTCTCAAAAAGAAAAAAAATTCAATGGGAAAAATATCCTCAGGTGAAGATTAACAAACAAAAATAAAAATAGACACTAACACCCCAACAAACAAACAAAACAAACAAAATGCATTACCTACAATACAGTGTAGGAGAAGCAGCTAGGGCCTGGTGCGGAGGCCTCTAGTAGTCTATACCAGCCTCTGCCTGCTCAGCACAGGAGAGAGACATCAGGTTTTCAATGGGAACCAACATCATCCTAAATAACAGCCAACTTGCACTGAGCACCTCATGCTCTACCGACTTCACCTTCTTTGATTATTACAATAATCCTATTGGATTCCCATTTTACAGGTAAGGAACTGAGGCTCCGAGAGGTCAGGCCTCTTGCCCAGGGTCACAGAGCTCAAGTAGCAGAGCTGGGATGGGACCCAGGCAGCCTGACTCTGGAAGCCCTGCTCCTTAACACCTGCCACACTGACTCACTGCCCAACCAGTTCTACACACCGGACTTCCAGATTCTGGGGACAGAAACTGACTAAAGGCAGCGGAACAGAAGGGCACGCCGCCATCTGAAGTAACTTGCACTGGGTTACCGCTTTTAGAAGACTCTCCCCTCTCCTTCTCCAGTCAAGCTTAGTAGGAACATAAGAGAACATACAGATCTCTTCTTCTCCTAAAGTTTTAGGCAAATACTCCTCAAGAGATTGAATAGTATAGTATAAGATTAGCTAAAACAAAGCAGATTCCAGTTCAGTCACCCAGCTCCTTGGTCAGATCTGTTCCTGACTCACATGACAGATGACAAAGAGCTGTTGGTCCTGATTGTAACCTTATGAGTCTTCAACAAAATCTATGTTCTGTTCAGGCAGCAGGTAAGAGTATAAACTGGCCCCACTGGTCTAGAAAGCATAAGGTAACAGGATTAGGAACCTTAATTACAGTCATATTCTTTAATCTACTTTAGAAAAAATTTTTAAGAAGTACTCTCATTGTTCAACAACAGTAGGAATGGTTAAAGAATACACAATGTGCCCTAGCTGGTTTGGCTCAGTGGATAGAGTGTTAGCCTGTGGACTGAAGGGTCCCGGGTTCGATTCCAGTCAGGGGCACATGCCCGGGTTGTGGGCTCGATCTCCAGTGTGCGATGTGCAGGAGGCAACCAATCAATGATTCTCTCTCATCATTGATGTTTCTATCTCTCTCTCCCTTTCTCTCTGAAATCAATAAAAATATTAAAAAGAAGAAAAAAGAATACACAATGTGCACACCCGAAGCAGTAGAAAGTCAAGCTCATGCTTGTGAAGAACTTCTAAGAATGTGGGAAGATGCTCAAATAAAGGAACAACGCGGACACAGAAGCATATTTACGTTTTGACCCCAGCTCCATAAAATCACGAAAAAAGTTATGTTTAGCATGTTAATTTAAGGAAGTGAAAAATGCTAAGTAAATGTTTGGTATTTAAATGCGCAAATTTTGATTATCCAGAAAACATGCTTCAATCCCTAATAACCCCACATCAAGGAGATGTTTACTAGCTACAAGCTACCCGAGCATGAGGGATGACTAGTTGGGCCAGAATGGCCAGTTCCAACCTGGACCCTGGGATGTATTCGACTCCATAGGAGTTAGAAGTGGGGGCTGTGCTGACTCACATCACCGTGCTGCCCCCATCGTCTCCATGTCAGAGCTGAATTCATCTATTCATTCACATAACTACTATGAATTGGTAAAACAACATGCGCCAGGGTCTTGGATCTAGGAGTAAGACACCGTCCCTACGATGGCTCAGTCTAACGGACAGGAATGTAAAGGACTCTCTTAGGATCAGCGCTCACTGGAGGAGCACACGAAGTGGTGACCATCAGAAGCACATGTCCTTGGCCCCACGTGGGATCCACCTCCATCCCAGGAGGGGAAAGTAGTACAGGAGGAGACTGAAAACTCGGTAATAACGCCTTCACTTTCAAAGACTCCCTAGCCTCACAGAGAACAGCACCTCCAAGAGAGTGTGATGGCAATCACCAGACGTGCGATGGTAGGAGAGAACACAGAGGTTCTAGGCCCAGTTTACCATTAACGATTTCCTTCCCACCTATAAACAGTGTTAAAGTGCAACTCTGACTTAGCCGTCAACTTTCACAGAAGGGGCAGTTCCCACACTGGTTTCTGTAGAAGACAAGCATCTGCAATAGGGTAACAATCTGCTCCTTGGTCTGCTCTGCCCTCTGGGTTCACACTACCCACCGGCCGGAGAGGATAGGTGTCCAACCCGTGGGCGGATGCTTCTGAAGTTCCTTCCAGAACACACTAAAAGGTCTGCATCACCTCATGCACTTACCCGCCCCGACCACTCCCACCCCCTCAAGACACACTTCCTGGAAAACATCTTTGCAATGAAATTCCTCAAATCAAGATCATAAATGGGGGAAATCACCAGTTTGTCTCGATCTTCTATGGACTGCAGGTACTGCTGCTTGCCTTCCTGGGATTCATCCTTCTTCTTCAAATAAGGCTCGATGGATTTGTACTGAGCATAGAAGTTGCTCAAATCCTGAGGGCAAGAGGGAGAAGGGTCAGGTTCTACCATCCCCGCAGCTTTCTCCTCACCCATTTCTCAGGCTACTTTCCTGCCCTATGATAGACTGAAGGCAGATCCTCCTGAGGCACAGGATATGGGCAGAGACTCAGAAGGGAGAAATGCTCACAATGTTGAGCGCTGTTAGCAAATCTCCTCTTCATCCCATCACCCTTGAAAATACCCTCAGCGAAGGTGGTCAAGTACAGGGAGGTAGAAATGAAAGTAAATTGTGTATCAACTGTTGCTTCCCAATTGGTATTTCCCACATGAATTCTTTGTAGTTATGGCCAAATTCTTCGTTTCTGGGACTGTTACAATTTTGTGCCCTGTTATTTCCAAAAAATCTTCACCAAATGAGCTGCTGGAAGATCTTCCAGGCCTGTTTATCTTTCAACAGTCAAATTGCTTAGTTAAACTCAGATAGGAAAAAACTGCCCGAAAGAACTAATAGCATAACCTGAACACACCTCTCCCCCAACCCTTGCAAAAAATATGGGGGGGGGGGGCAAGGAGGGATGCAGAAACTCACAGGAACCAGATCCTTTATCACATACATATGTGGAAGAGGGTAGATTTTTGAGACTTTGTTGAGGTTGGTGTCAATCCTCCGGGTGCAAGCTAGAGTGTTGCCTCCATTGATGTTCATTGCACAGGAGCCACAGATGCCTGAGAGACAAATACAGCCAACACGTCCTTACCCAGATTCCGGTCCAGTCACCCAGCTTCAAGTTCTTTCCTCTGGACTGTCGCCAGTTACTCTACCACCGGGAGCAGTACTGGCAGGCAGCACAGCTCTGGCAGAGGTGCCTGCGGCCTTTTCCCCTCCTTATCTAGAATGCAGATCTATAGGCTGTAGTTCCAAAAACATTTTGTGACCATGAGGCAACCTTGAGGGTGGGTGGCACTAGGACAGGAGCCTGGGATCCAGCTGGCACCACGGAGTTCCCAGCACCAGTCCTAGCTTCATGCTTCATGTATTTTGAGAGAAAAATCAGCCTGTATTTTTAAAAGCCACTGTCTCTGGCCATATGCTCCATCTCTGATCTCGGAAGCCACTGTTATTTGAACACAAACTCTAACAGCTACACTATCCCCAAACAAATCAACATTGTCTTGGTGATCATAAGGCTGAGGCCTGGCTACAGATTACCCAGAGGTAGCTCGTATTCTATTGTCTCTACAAGACAAGCAGCAGGGAGGATATGAAACCCACAAAAGCTGCCTGAGCACTGACTTTCCAAGGAGAAGAATAAACTAATGTGAAACCAAAGCAAAGCAAAGCAAGCAGAAACGAGGTGCTGACCAAGGGACCCTGAAATGAGAATTTTCTTAGCCCGGACTCACTTCCTGTGCATGGAAATTTCCGAGGTATTTCAGAGTTTAAAATTGGCTATGCAAATTCAACCCCTGGTACTGCTTCTCTGGAGCTGTATTTTGATCATCAGGCCAGAGAAATGGGATTACTCATGGAACTTGCACTGGGTAACCACTTAAAAAAACCCACTTTTGTGGGGGGGGTGTTACCACTTTTATAAGACTCTCCCCTCTCCTTCTCCAGTCAAGCTTAGTAGGAACATAAAGAACACACAAATCTCTTCTTCTTCTAAAGTTTTAGGCAAATAGTCCTCAAGAGAATGAATAGTATCGATATATTGATGCATACCTGGCACTCAACTGTGTTTCTATTTAAACACATAGCACTGTGTTTTAAAAGAAATGGTAAATAATTTTAAAAGTAAATCCAATGAATCTTCTCTTAAAAAGGGTCCCCTGGAATTTCTCTTAACAAGTAATAAGGGAGTAAAAAGGAGCGGCAATTAATTTCATCCTGCCTCGGATATTTTAGTCCAGATGGGCCACACCTGATGTTCTTGGCTCTGAATTTGGGGGAACAGGGGCAGGGAGGGAGACGGGGAGAGGGCGGGGAGAAGGTTACTGAAAAGCATCTCTATTTCCTGTGCTGCCAGGATTTATGTGGGGAAAGTTGGTGTTTAATTACAGCAGAATGTTCCCTGAACACGCCCGGAATCAGCCCAACTATCAAAATATCTGTCAGCATTTGCT